>NW_028318690.1:1800000-2100000 GCF_062004578.1 Staurois parvus
TGTGCATTTATTATTTTTTTTTTAAAGGGGAACTTATCCTTTAAAAGGGTAGGGTCTTCATGGTCACATCATGGTAATTCACTGGCTTCAATACACTTTGGCAATTTAACAAGTATTCATGGTACAATTCACAAAGTGAATGTTTACTGGACATTTGTCTGTATTTTACAGCATACGGCAGATTTTTGAAATGTGATTTTTGAACTCCCCATAAATCCTTTTTTTTGGAGTCCATTGTGGGACACAGGAAGTCTTTAATACCAAGCACTTTCACTTCTTTCCTTCACAGGCCAATTAATAGCTTTCAGTGCTGACACACTTTGAATGACAATTGCTTGGTCAAGCATCACTGTACCCTATGAAATTTGTATAATTTTTTTTGATACAAATAGAGTTTTCTTTTGGTGGTATTGAATCCCCACTGTGTTTTTTAAATTAAAAAAAGTCTGAAAATTAAAAAAAACAACCACTTTTCTTTGTTTCTGCTATACAATTTTGCAAATAAATACTCTTTCCTCATAAATGTAGGCCAAAATGTATTCTGCTACGTTTCTTTGGTGAAAAAAAAATAGTGTTTATTATTTAGTCTGTAGGAAAGTTATAGAGGCCACAAATTATGGTAAATATATATGAAAATAGATCAGTCCTCATGTACTGATGGCCTATCTAATTTCTTGAGGCCAGAAAATGCCAGGGCAGTACAAATACCCCCCAAATTAACATTTTTGGAAAGTTGGTAGTCCAAGGTATTTAGTAAGAGGCATGGCGAGTTTTTTGAAGTTGTAATTTTTTCGTCACAATTTTTTGGAAAAGGAGAAAATGAAGAAATAAAAAAAAAAAAATTTTTTTCACAATTGTTTTTACATACGGTCACCAGTGCAGTACAGCATCATCATCATCATATAACTGGTGTGGTGGTGATCAGGGACACTGACTAGTGACAGTATGTAAAAAAAAAACAAAAACAAAATCTTTTTTATAATTTTATTACATTTTTTTACAAATTTTTTTTTGCATGCTGTGAGCAGAGCAACACAGAGTTACCACAGTAACACTGTACTACTCTGGGAAGGTGTTCAAGATTTTTTTTTTCTAATACACTATGATCACTTATAAAACAGTGAAATCACTATTATAAGCAACCATTTTTTTCTGAATGAAATCAATTCATTGTACTATTGTGATTAGCTGTGATTTGCCACAGCTAACCACATGGTACAGATGGGCTGTGACTGAACAATCACAGAGATCAATGCAGTAGTACACAATGGATGGCATGAATGGAAGCCATCCATTGTGTACAATTGTCATATAATCTACTGTGACTGGACACAGTAGGTGACAGAACACGCCACAGCACAGCCTATGGGGCTGATGCAAGACGCGTTCTGGGGAGGACGTTATATGACATCCACCCAGAACAAGAAAGCTCCTGCCCGGCCGTCATTGTACTATAGGCTGGCGGGAAGCGGTTAACCTTCGGGCTATACTGCCATCTGCAGGAAGATTTGACTCTGCTAAACAAAAAAAAAATGTAGACCAGCCCAGTTTAACACCCAGCACTACATGCATCCCTCAATTTTGTACCAAGCAGTACCAAAGGCCTGATTATAAACACAGAGGGGTGGAACCCAGGGAAAGAAACCCAGTACCCAGGGCAGGAACAAAAACACACCTACAGTGAGGAACAGAAGTTTTTGAACACCCTGCAATTTTGCAAGTTCTCCCACTTTGAAATCATGGAGGGGTCTGTAATTCACATTGTAGGTGCATTCCCACTCTGAGAGACAGAATTGTATGATTTTTAAAGAATTTATTTGTCTTGCACTGCTGAACATAGGTATTTGAACACCTAAGAAACAGCAAGAATTCTGGCTCTCAAAGACCTGTTACTGTGCCTTTAAAAGGTCCACCTCTACTCCACTCATTAATCTAACTTAGTAGCACCTGTCTGTGCTCTTTAAAGAGACCTGTCCACCCCACAGTTAGTCAGACGCCAAATACTAGCATGGGTAAGACCAAAGAGCTGTCAAAAGACACCAGAGACAAAATTGTGGACCTCCACAAGGCTGGAAAGGGCTACGGAGCAATTGTCAAGCACCTTGGTGAAAATAGATCAACTGTTGGAGCAATTGTTAGAAAATGGAAGAGGCTAAAGACGACTGTAAGTGTTCCTCGGACTGGGGCTCCATGCAAGATCTCACCTCGTGGGGTATCACTGATGATAAGAAAGGTGAGGAATTAGCCCAGAACTACAAGAGAGGAGCTGGTCAATGACATGAAGAGTGCTGGGACCACAGTTACAAAGGTCACTGTCGGTAGAACACTACGCCGTCATGGTTTCAAATCATGCATTGCACGGAAGGTTCCCCTGCTCAAGTCATCACATGCCCTGGCCCGTCTGAAGTTTGCCAATGACCATCTGGATGATCCAGGGGAGGCATGGGAGAAAGTCATGTGGTCAGATGAGACCAAAGTAGAACTTTTTGGTCTAAGCTTCACTCGTCGTGTTTGGAGGAAAAAGAAGGATGAGTTGCATCCCAAGAACACCATCCCTACTGTGAAGCATGGGGGTGGTAACATCATGCTTAGGGGGTGCTTTTCTGGGACAGGACGACTGCACTGTATTAAGAAGAGGATGAATGGGGCCATTTATTCTGAGATTTTGAGCAACAACCTCCTTCCCTCAGTCAGAGCATTGAAGATGGGTCGTGGCTGGGTCTTCCAACATGACAACGACCCGAAGCACACAGCCAGGATAACCAAGGAGTGGCTCTGTAAGAAGCATATCAAGGTTCTGGAGTGGCCTAGCCAGTCTCCAGACCCAAATACAATAGAGCATCTTTGGAGGGAGCTGAAACTCCATGTTGCTCAGCGACAGCCCCGAAACCTGACAGATCTAGAGGAGATCTGTGTGGAGGAGTGGGCCAAAATCCCTGTTGCAGTGTGTGCAAACCTGGTCAAGAACTACAGGAAACGTTTGACCTCTGTAATTGCAAACAAAGGCTTCTGTACCAAATATTAACACTGATTTTCTCAGGTGTTCAAATACTTATGTTCAGCAGTGCAAGACAAATAAATTCTTTATAAATCATACAATGTGATTTCCTGAATTTATTTTTAAATTCTGTCTCTCAGAATGGGAATGCACCTACAATGTGAATTTCAGACCCCTCCATGATTTCTAAGTGGGAGAACTTGCAAAATCGCAGGGTGTTCAAATACTTCTGTTCCTCACTGTATGTCCCTAAGTACAAAAATCTTACTTCCTTTCCTGCCCATTGAGAGAATTCAGAAACACATGGGACATCTCATAGCAGTCCAGCTGAAGGATGGGCAACAAGCACCAACAACCCAATAAAATAGCCCTGAGAACTGTCTGCAACTCGGAACTACCTGAAGGAGCAATGACTGAAAGCAGGACATGGGAAACTGCAAACAATTAAGTGAAGGCAACAGAGGATCAATCTGTTGCTCTAGACCAGAAAAAAAAGATCACCTCTTAAGAGGATTAACCCCACCCAGAGGAATACTGAGCCAGAGCCAATGAGGCTTTAAAACTAAAAACTCACTACTACAAGTGGAACAACATAACTGCCTGATAAGGAAGAAAAAGGCCAGCAACAGAAAAACATTGGGACAAGAGGATCCTGCGACAAAATAGGTCTGCAAGAGAAGACTAGGTAGTCTACATGTGAAAGCCTAACCCTTACACGCCTATCCCTTAGCTAGAGGACATACTCTACTCCAAGAGGGGTACACAGTGTTCTGCCTGTAAACAATCTAGGGAGGCACAGAGATTTGTGCTCGTCATGCAAAAGATGAGGGACAGTCAGGTGCATAAACCTTTCCCTTCGGTGCAGAAGCCACCAGCGGAGACATATGAATGCCTTACTCCCAGGGAAGACAGTGTGGTCTCAGAGTCATCCAGTTTAGGGATAAGCCCACAAACCTGCCTGGAAGTGAATGTCCTGCATCATCTAAGTGATGTCTAACAAAGTCCAACTCAGGAAACCAGCTCACCTTGAGATCCTCTAAGGAGGAGGAGACTGAAACTCAGGATACCCAAAGAGATGCTGTCCCTGAAAGGCCATGCAGAGCAAGTGTCTCTTAGGTATAGCTTCTGCAGTCCACACTAAAATGTCTTCTGCATTTATACTGAAAGGCGACCTAGGCGGGAGATAAGGATTTCCAACCACTTATTAGTTGGGTCCTTAAAACTGGTGCATATTACATTGGAATAGTTTGTTTGTTCTGCTTTGTTAAGGTGGGACAGCTGCCAGTTCTACTCTTAGAGAAGACCATGTGTTAGCAAAATCCTGTTCAAATGGATACAAAGCAAATAAGCACTTGGGGGAGCAAACATCTTGTCAGAGTGTTTCCAGTCTCCATAGAGGAGGACTTGGTACAGTAGGTGCACTGAGAAAGTCTTAGGGGCTTTAAAGGACCCAAGACAGGGAACATCCCTGGTAGAAGCAAAAGACTGATCCTTTAGTTTTAGAGTAGACCGCACTGCATCAATAAGAACCAAACAGTCTTTTTCGATGTTGGAGTAATGGCAGAAGACTGTGACTCCTTGGAAGCAAGTTTGTCCAGAAAAGACTGAAATGACTCAGAATCAGACAGTTTCGGTGGCTAATGGCTCAGAGATAGCTAACGGAAAGACAGATCAGATACAGAAGCAGAAGGGGAAGTATATTTGCATGACTGTAGTAAAAAACTCTTACAAAAGGTCAGGGAAGTTGGCAACACTCAGTAGAGACAAGGAAAACCTTGAAGACAGGACAAAATCTAGGAACAGAGGAAAACATGATTCCAGGCTGCAGACATTGGCTTCGTCAGTAGGAGTGCTGCAAGGATTATAGGACCCATTGGTAGAGTGTGAGGAGGAGCACCCAGTACAGCAGGACTGTCCCCCATGTCTAGATTTAGACCTGCTGCAAATGGCAGTAAGGCATCATAAGACTCAGGGTATGAGATAAGGCTTCAGGTACTCACAAATCCAAAGTGCTAGTAATAGGTGCGGGCTGGATTGCTAGAGGTGAACACAAGTAACTGCAGGTGGGGAGCAGGAATGGAACAAAGATCAGAGTTCGACATGGTTCTTTGCAATGCAGGAGCAGCAGTGGGGTGATACCTCCTTGGTGCTGAATGATGGGAGAGGGAACATGGAACATGCTTGCTCGACACTCCACCCAGCAGATGACATCAGTCTCTCAGTGTCAGCCCCTTCCATGGTAGGAACCAGCAGAAAGTGTACATTTTAAAGGCACCCAGCGATCTGAATAGATGCAGTAGCTTCTAGTACTCAGTCTGTTTGGCCTAATCACAGAGTGGGTTATCAGAGACAGGGCAAAGGCTAATGCAATGCCAATGGCTCTGACGATAGAAAGTGCTCTTGTATAACTTGTTACCAGAACAGGGTATGGAAAGCACCACCAAATCACAGGTACCTTATCTCTAACAAGTAACATTCCGAGAAGGAGATTATCAGCAGCTGTGGAACAGAAAAGTGAGCACAATGCTGCTTTTACATAACAGGACAACAAATCCAAAGGTAAGTTTGCAACAATGTACAAGTCTTCTCTCCTCATTTTTACAAGTGCTTTTCTCTACCCCAAGCCTTCAATTCCAACTGCCACTAATTTTCTTTGGAAATATTAAACTGATAATGAGCACCCATAATCTATTATGATTTGTATATTTTTGCACATAATGTTTTTTCTTCCTTTCACATAACTCCTTCCTGTAGCTGGAACAGAAAATACATGTTTTACCATTTTCACTTATGCATTTAACATGACCATAAACAGGTATTAAACACTATTTGCAAAGTTGTGGTCTGGAATGCACTGGATTTTTTATTTATGATTGAATGAAGGCAATGATTATTCTGTCACTCATTGAAACATACACGCAATTACCTCATTATCTCCTTCCCTTCCACTACTTAGTGTACTTCGAGTGCTGGATCGGTTACTGTTGCTGCCTGTATTAGAAAACAAACACAAAGAACACATGTATGATAGCTTTTCAAGTTTATCTTACAGTTAGTAAGTAAATGATAAAATAAAGGGGGCCTGAATTAAATGCCTTTAAAATCTAAATGGTTGCTCTGGGTAGCGTAGTCAGCTCTTCTTTGCACATTTTAACCAATACTACCCCACGTCTTTGGTATAAATACTAGAAATAAACTACTGTCATCACAGCATCAAATTCAAATCTGCAGCTGTAAAATGAAAGTTTGAACATGATTGGCAGCTGTAAGTAATACATTAAATGCATGCACAGATCACTCCCAGTTCCTGCACCTTCACACCTCAGATCAGCCCCAAATCCTGCACCTTCACACCTCAAATCAGTCTCAGTTCCAGCAACTTCACACCTCAGATTAGCCCCAATTCCAGCACCTTCACACCTCAAAGCAGTCGCTATTCCTGCACCTTTACCCATCAGATCACCCCAATTCTTGCACCTTCACCCCTCAGATCACCCCAATTACTGTACCTTCACCCCTCAGATCACCCCAATTACTGCACCTACACACCTCAGATCACCCCAATTTCTGCACTTCCGAATCTCAAATAAGCCCCAATGCATGCATCTTTAGACACAATATCAGCCCCAATTCCTGCGCCATCAGACCTCAGATTGCCTCAGTTCATGCAGCTCCACACCTCATATCAGCCCCAGTTCCTGCACCTTCATACTTTAGATCACCCAAATTCCTATACTTTCACCCCTCACATCAACTCCAATTCCTTCACCTTCATACCTCAGATCACTTTAATTCCTACACCTTCACCCATCAGATCAGTCCCAGTTCCTGACCTACACACCTCAGATCACCCCAATTCCTGTACCTTCATACCTCAGATTAGCCCCAATTCCTGCACCTTTACACCTCTCAGATCACCCCAATTTTTGTACTTTCACACCTCAGATCACCCCATTTCCTGTATTTTCACACCTCAGATCACCCCAATTCCTGTACTCTCACACCTCAGATCAACCCAATTCCTGCACCTTCACACCTCAGATCACCCCAATTCCTTCATCTACATACCTCATACCTCAGATCACCCCATTTCCTACACCTACATACCTCTGATCACCCCATTCCTGCACCTTCACCAAATACTACTTTTAGCAACCACTGACTAAACACATCAGGGTTCCCAAAATCCCTCCTTACATCAGAGCCCCCCTCCTTCTTCTAGAGTCCTCCCCCTTACATCAGGTTCCCCAGAGTCCCCTCCCCTTATTTCAAGTTCCCAATAGTTCTCCCCCATTACATTAGGGTCCTAAGAGCACCCTATTAAATTTGAGTTCCCAGAGGCTGTCCACATTTACATAAGAGTCACCAGAGTCAACCCCTTACACTGAGGTCCCCATCTTCCCCCCATTTACATCAGGGTCCCCAAATCCCCCTCATTAAATCTGGATCCCCAGAGACCCCCCCACACTTACATCAGGGTCCCCACAGTTCCCCCACATTAAATCAGGGTTCCCAAGAGTCCCTCCCTTTATATCAGGGTCCCTAGAGTTTCTCCCCTTTACTTTAGGTTTCTAAGAGTTTAAGAATTCCCCCAATAAATCAGGGCCCCCAAAGACTCCTCCTTACATCAGGGTCCCTGGAGTGCCCTGCATTAAATCAAGGTTCCCAGAGTCCCCCACATTAAATCAAGGTCCCCAGAGTTCCCACACATCCCGGGGGTTGCTGACCCCTGATCTAATTAATACAGAAATATACAAATGTTCCTATGTATATCTGAAAGCAAGCCTTAAATTAGGAGTTAGGCAAATGGAATCTTAAATACATTTTATTGGCTTGCTCCCTGTGGCTGCAAGGCTTCATTATATGTACCAATATATAAGTTATGACTAAGTTATGATAGCAATGACTTAATAAGGTATAGGAAATAAACCAGTTAAGCCAAGATGTCATCTTCCCTGGAAAACAAAACTGATTGTTTGAAGGAACTAAGGGACTCTATGGCTGGCCATACATTATACAATTTTCTTGTACAATCTTCCTTTAGGTTTACCAAAACCATATAATATGAGGTCAAACCTAAACACTTTCAATTTGTATGCAATCAGACAGGCCCTTGCACTACATAGTTACAGTTAAATATAAAGGAAATTGAATAAGAAAAATTGTATAATGTATGGCCAGCTTAAGGCTGTATGACCAAAAGTTACCTACTTGCAGTACTGGATGTGCTGCCTGTATTCCAGTTTCCCCGTTTGATATCTACTTGTGAAGGACCTAGACTTGAAGCTTGCTCATATATCCCATACTCCTGCGTTGGCCTCAGCTTCTGCCCACGGGGAATGGGACTTGTGATCTCAAAATCTAAAATAGAAGATTTTTAAAAGGTAAAGCTACAAAAATCCAAAGTTACAAAGGCAAAAGTTACAAAAAGTTAGATTACTTACAAATAACTTCACTATACCATTTTCAGCCTATAAAATGTATTTTAGGCTCTATTCACACTATGGTGTTTTGAATCGTGGGCAAAATCACTGTGATTTCAAAACGCTTTGCCAAAATAACAAATCACACAGCAGCACGTTAAGATGCTATTCATTTTAATGGCACATAAGAACACGGTGCAGTTCTGCTGCGCTTGTCACATGAGTTATTGTGGCGATTCTGCCTGTGATTCAAAACGCCATAGTGTGCATGTGTCCTTATTCACAAAGATTATCCTAAAAACAATGGTATAATCATTATCACTCCCAGGGAGTGACCATTTGGAAACTCGGGCACTGCATGAGGGCCCGGGTCAGTAGGGGGCCCCATAAAATGCCTCTGGTACCTTTTTCATAGGCTTTTTTGAGTTTGGGCAAGGACACAGGGCCCCATGATCCCCTATTGCCTGGGGGCCTCATGAGTTGTCAGTCCGCCCCTGAGCACTCCTGACTTGCAGCACTAGGTTCCTCACCTTGAATTCTAATCAAGACTGTACCTGCATTGGTTGCATCTTCTCCCTGTGATTGTGTGGGTTTCCTCCCACACTCCACAGACATTTTGGTAGGTTAATTGGCTCTTGTCTAAATTGGCCCTAATATGCGTATGTAGGTAGCACGTGAGGTAGGGAACATAGATTGTAAGTAGTGATGAGCTTGGGTATTGTCCAAACCTGGAAGTTAGCCATCATTGCTGGGTCAGTGAACTGGAAGATTTATTATCCTGCAGCTGTTGTAGACAAAGGGGTGGGGATGCCAGAAGAGGGCACATCGGACTGATGCTACATCCACCTAGTTAAGTATGTTTAAAAAAACAAAACAAACAAACTTCTCTTTTAACCTAATATGGACACATAGTTATACTAGGTTAATGTCAGTGGTCATGTCATTTCAATGATGTCATAAGGTCCCCGCCCCTTTGTGTACATCTGCTGCGGGGAAGAGTAGTCAGCGGTATTCCACTCACCATCTTTGCTTTAAGGACTTTCCTCCAGTGTTTATTTAAAAAAAGTTCCAGAACAGCAGGTTTCCCATGCAGGGGTTTCAGCATCACACAGCAGTCAAAACAAAAAATACTGCTTCCTAGATATAAAGCTACCCAGCTGGGGATATTCTGACTGTCAGCCTATTAAATGTGGGCTCTCAGACCAGAACTTCATAGTGTCTACACTATGAACTTTCTCCCAATTATCTCCCAGGTGTCGGCCTGGTCAGTGACACACTCCTTACTGTTCCCTTGTTTCATGGCTCTCCTGGGGAAGGTGGGGGACTGAACTGCAGTCAGTTCTCCTAACATAAAGTTGTAAAGTTTGTGTACATCTGCACCATAAATCGCTGCTGATCACCAATAAAACAATGACATACAGTTGCAAGAAAAAGTATGTGAACCCCTTGGGATTACGTGGAGTTTTGCATGAATTGGGCATAAAATGTGCTCTGAACGTCATCTAAGTCACAACAATAGAAGAACACAGTCTGCTGAACATAATACTACACAAACATTAGATGTTGCCATGGTTTAATTGCACATAACATGTAAACATTCACAGTGCAGGCAGGAAAAAGTATGTGAACCTTTGGACTTAATAACTGGTTGACCCTCCTTTGGCAGCAATAACCTCAACCAAACGTTTCCTGTAGTTGCAGATCAGACCTGCACAACGATCTGGAGTAATTTTGGACCACTCCTCTTCACAAAACTGTTTCAGTGTAGCAATATTCTTGGGATGTCTGGTGTGAATCGCTCTCTTAAGGTCATGCCACAGCATTTCAATCGGGTTGAGGTCAGGACTCTGACTGGGCCACTCCAGAAGGTGTATTCTGTGCTGTTGCAGCCATTGTTTTGTTGAATTACTTGTATGCTTTGGGTCGTTGTCCTGTTGCATCACCCATCCTCTGTGGAGCTTCAGTTGGCGGACAGATGGTCGTACGTTTTCCTACAAAATGTCTTGATAAACTCTGGAATTCATTTTCCCATCAATGACAACAATCCGTCCAGGCCCTGAGGCAGCAAAGCAGCCCCAAACCACGATGTTCCCTCCGCCATGTTTTACAGTGGGGATGAGGTTTTGATGTTGGTGTGCTGTGCCTTTTTTTCTCCACACATAGTGTTGTGTGTTTTTCCCAAACAACTCAATCTGGTTTCATCTGTCCACAGTATATTTTGCCAGTAGTGCTGTGGAACATCCAGGTGCTCTTTTGCAAACTTCAAACGTGCTGCAATATTCTTTTTGGACAGCAATGGCTTCCTCCGTGGTGTCCTCCCATGTACTCCATTCTTGTTTAATGTTTTCCTTATTGTAGATGTGTCAACAAAAATGTTAGCATGTTCCAGAGATTTCTGTAGGTCTTTAGCTGACACTCTGGGATTCTTCTTTACCTCATGCAGCATTCTGCGCTGTGCTCTTGCGGTCATTTTTACAGGACGACCACGCCTAGGGAGAGTAGCAACAGTGCTAAACTTTCTCCATCTGTAGACAGTCTGTCTTACCGTGGACACATGAACATCAAGGCTTTTGGAGATACTTTTGTAACTCTTTCAAGCTTCATGCAAGTCAACAATTCTTGATCGTAGGTCTTCTGAGAGCTCTTTTCTGCGAGGCACGGTTCACATCAGACAGTGCTTCTTGAAACCAGTAAACCCAAAACAGGTGTGTGTTTTTTAAGAGCAGGACAGCTGTCAGCAACACATCCAATATCATCACACTGATTGGAGTCAAGGTTGGCTCACTCCTGGCTCCAATTAGCTCTGGGAGAAGTCATTAAGCTAGGGCCTCACATACTTTTTCCTCCCTGCACTGTGAATGTTTACATGTTATGTGCAATTAAACCATGGCAACATCTAATGTTTGTGTAGTATTATGTTCAGCAGACTGTGTTCTTCTATTGTTGTGACTTAGATGACGTTCAGAGCACATTTTATGCCCAATTCATGCAAAACTCCACGTAATCCCAAGGGGTTCACATACTTTTTCTTGCAACTGTATGGTTGGAGGCTTCATACACAAGACTCTACAAAGCCTCTGGACTCCAGGATTTAATAATCCTAGAGAAAACCTGAAAAGCCAGTTTTCTCATTAGACCAATATCCCCCGAAGCCTGTCAACCTGTATGGGAGGGAACCTTAGGTGACACCATTTCCTCTTGGCACCATGACATGGTACTGTCATTTCAATCAATCAAGATACAGTATGCTGTATATACAATATATACTTTATTTGTGGTTGATATTATCTCCAGACTCAGAACACAGCCAAATAGAAATCTATAGGTCAGTAATGCACAGGCATAGCTGACTTGCGACCCTTGATATAAACAAACACCAGAAGACTCAGCCATCTCTGCAGGGCTAGGGTGGGTTAGCTTAGATCAGAGCAAAGGGGAAAGAGAATAAAAACACATTGGGGGGCAAGATTTACTTAAACTGGTGCATTCAAAATCTGGTGCAGCTGTGCATGGTAGCCAATCAGTTTTAAAGTTTAGCTTTCTCAATTAAGCTTTGACAATAAAACCTGGAAGCTGATTGGTTTTTGTGCAGAGCTGCACCAGATTTTGCACTCTCCAGTTTTAGTAAATAACCCCCCCCCCCCCCCTTTGTCTTTAAGTGCACTTATCCTGTAAAGAAAAGAAAGTTTGTGAAATTAGTAAACATGACATATTAACCTGTTAGCTGTGCAAACAAATAAGTACCTAACATGTTCACAGTATCTAATGCAGTATCTAATGCAGGCCATAGATGGGTCAAAAATCGTTATTTTGGCAGATTTTTTTATCGGTAAAGTTTGAAAAAAATCGTCTGATTTTGCCGATCGGCCGATTTTCGCGGCAATGATGGGC
The DNA here is from genome assembly GCF_062004578.1 of Staurois parvus. NCBI lineage: Eukaryota > Metazoa > Chordata > Amphibia > Anura > Ranidae > Staurois > Staurois parvus. Next base: position 1,812,313 of record NW_028318690.1, read on the forward strand.
AAATCGGTCGATCTTTTTACCGATAAAAAATCTGCGCATGAGCAGTGACCTGCAAAAGGAAGACAAAAAGAAGAAGAAGAAGAAGAAGAGGAAGAAGAAGAGGATGAAGAAGAAGAGGATGAAGAAGAATTCCAGTCCGGCAAAAAGTGTCCCTGCAGAGAGCTCCACTATTTATTTGACAGTTCTTTGACATTTATAGCGACTGCAACAATATATCTATTTGTTTCCGAATAAAAACATCTGTATCCGAAATGGATACAAATAGATACAATGTTGCAGCCACTATCAATGTCAAAAAACTGTCAAAGAAATAGCGGAGCTCTCTGCAGAGACACTTTTTGCATGCTGTAGACGGGATGAAAATCGGCCGATTTTTTTTACCGGTACTGGTAACGTCGGCCGATTGAACGACCGATTTTTCGTTTTTGTAAAGAAAAATCGGCTGGTTTTCTCCCCATCTATGGCCTGCATAAGTCCCCATTTCAGATCATGCACAATCAGGCCAAGGAAAGCCCCCTTTTGCCTGGTGTGAACAACCTTTTCTATTGGATCAGGATTTCCTGTCTATGCTATGCTAAAAAGGATGATGAATAGCCTCATACATATTAGCTAAGATTTATATTTCTACATCACTGCCCCTTCCCCTTCTAGCTTGTCCACTGGAATAGGAATGAGCCCTGCTAGGCTAGTGAAGCCTCTTTATGGTCTCCCCTCTTTGCTTCTTATTTTATCAGTCTTTATTATTTGTGCTTATCAGGGCTTGCCATTAAATTTGGCTTTCATTTCATTTACTCTCTCTCTTATTATCTTCATTTTCTAGTTTTAGCGTTTTGATAGCTGCACATAATTAAGAAAGAAGAAGTGAAATGGAGTGAAGACTAAAAATTAATCACTTTACCTTTCATCTGTAAAAATTCAGAATTTTAAGATGTGGAAGATGAGTTAAAACACTATACAGCGCTCCAGCTGGGTCTGCTTCAATTGTTTAATCCCAAATGAATCAGGTGCTGGTCCGGCTCAAACACTGAAGCATCAATTGTAGACATTGGATGACCGCATACCAACAGCAATAAGATCCATAGATTTAATTTTCAAAAATCAAAAAAGTCTAAACAATAAAGCACAGGGTAAACAGCAAGTGTTTACGTGTTTCACGCCAATGGGCGCTTAATCATAGCATGATTAAGCGCCCATTGGCATGAAACGTGTCCCAATAGAAAAAAGCTATGGGAGAATTAGAGAAGGATACTGATAAAAACCAGAAGATAAGATGAAAGAAGAAGAGATACTCAAATTAGCAGGTAAGTTTACCAAGGACACCAAAAATGAATGCACAGGGTGAGAACGGGAAAACCTTAGCAACAGGATGTGACTGAAGTGGTAATATCCTTATCTGTGCACCACTGAAAGTTATCATAACATTTTAATTTTAGCTTTTTATAGAACATGGGCTGTTCTCTGGAAAAGGTGAACTTAGCCTTTTTATCTCACAGGACCTAAATCTCATGCAGGCTCCATATCTGATTTGATGACGGAGGTATTTTCTTTAGAACACAAATGGTGTTCCATCTCTAATAGTCTGTATGAATTTACATGTTTTTCTTGTGTGAAGCTCTCATTTATTGTTATGTTATAAACAAAGCAATCAGTAACCCCCTGATCCGTGTTCATCTGAGTACAGTAGGTTTGTAAAAAAAAAAAAAGACACAGAGATGAGAAGGAAAAATGTTAATGTAGCTGTAATCCTCAGACATGAAATATGAACAAAGCATATTCTTCTATAGGTAAGAGCACTAAGTGCCATTTCTGTCTGCTGTTTAATTCCTCTGCTATCAGCATGAAGCACTTCTAACAAGTTTTTCTGACACAAAGAGAAAAATAGTGACAGGGGAGGGCACAGCCTGTGATTAACAGCTTCAGCTCTGTTCTTGTGTGCTGTGTGGAGGGGGGTGTGTCTCTTTGCTCCAATCAATTCTCAGAGCTCTCCTCACTGAGCTCTCCAGTATAACTTCAGCTCTCCACCCCTTTTTTCTGAACTCTCAGACAAGCTTTAACAATTCAGCACTTTGACCAGAAGTAGAGAATAAAATATGGTAGATAGAAAGGTACAACCTATGTAGGAATATTTGTTTAATATTTGTTTATCACCTGAGGCCAGTCACTTTACTGGGTATATGTAAGGTTTTCCAACCACTTTAAAGTCCAGCAAACTTTATTTATGTTATTTGATATGGTAATTCATTCTGTCGAGGCAATGTTGACAATCTAATATTGTAGCTCTTAAGTTTTCTTCTCTTTGATGGTAATGCATATTGTGGGCACATTGCCAATAGTGTGTGGTGCAGAAAGAGAGTAGGAAACTCTCTGTGTATTGAGTTTGTGTAATCGATTCATCAATACGGTACAGCAAGCTGTCATCTTTGAATCTTACTGTGTCCACTCTTCCATTCTTTCAGTACTGCAACCTTCAGCTTCAGGCTGCGGAGGTGGAACTCTGAAAAAGCGGGAGGGGGCTGCCTAAACTTCTGGAATGGCTGCAAGTAGCATTGTACAGATATTAGACTGAATTGTACCCAGCCATCCTCTTCCCTATATTCCACCCCTATTACATGGGTTTACCTGTGCATCTAAGGCAAAAGTGCAGGAACAAGAAGGCCATTTCTCATAGTAGTGTGACATTGGCATAACTATAGCCATAATGATGGGGACCCATTTGAGAAATTGTTCATAACACTGACCCTGTATGTTTCCAGGCAATAAAATCTGATATTAGACACACAGGAACATTTTTTCAGAATCATTATCCCTAATCAGCCTGTAGTAAGAGGAAGTGGTTTAGCTTTTTAGCTGTGTAACTTTATAGCCCTCAGAGCCTCTGGGTATCTTATCTAACAAATATTGTTATTACTACTATGTGTAACTCTCACTGAAATCTTTTTAATATTAGACTACCTCTTCCAGCACTCTCTTGATGGTGGAAACAGTGAGTAGATTTAGAATTTACACTGAGGTCCTGATGCCTGATATGCTGAAAATCACTGATAAGCTACAGAGAGCAGAGTAATTGGCTGAAAAATTCATTTTAAAAGTTTACAGTTGCCACTATGCCTCTTCCCTGACAGCTGTTAGGTGCAGCCCTGATCCCTTGTAGTGTACTACCTGTCCTTGATTTAGGCTCCATTCACACTTGTGCAATTCCAAAGTCGTGCAATTTCCATTGTGACTTTGATTTAACTTCAGATGGGTGCGACTTGGATGCAACAGCTTCCACTGAAATACATGGGCTGCGACTTGTCATGTAAGTTTATGTGTCCAAAGTCACGTGACAAGTTGCACAAGTGTGAATGGAACCTTAGACATACAGTAGTTTGTGTTTGGATCAAGGACAGTATTGTAACAGTTTTGACACTGCCAGGTGCTGCACAGAGAGATCGTCTAGGGGAGAGCCTTACCAGAATTTTGCTATGGGACCCCAAGACCTGTAGTTATATCCCTGTTATACAGTGAATGAAATAAGTATTTGATCCCCTGCTGATTTAGAATTTTTGCCCACTCACACTGAAATTATCAGTCTAAAATCAAATGGTAGATGTATTGTAACACAGAGACACAAAATAGCAACAACAAATTCAAAAGAAATGCATGTCTAACAAATTATTCACTGATTTGCATGTTCATGAGGGAAATAAGTATTTGATCCCCTATCATTCAGCAGGATTTCTGGCTACCAGGTGTCTTTCATACAGGTAACAAGCTGAGATTAGAAGCAGTCTCTTAAAGGGAGTGCTGCTAATCTTATTTTGTTACCTATATAAAAGACACCTGTCCACAGGAGCAAGCAAACAATCAGATTGTCATGCATTCAGCATATTTTTGTTATGTCCATTGTTAGTTTATTATGCCATGGAATGTAAGGTAAAGTGTAATATCGCCATCTAGTGGCTCTTTTGTATTACAATTTTATAGATTATTTTCTATAGTTACACATTTTGTTGTTTAAAAGCCACCGTAGTTTTCCCATCATCCTATGGTCTTCACCATGAAGTCTTAGAGACATTTCCTAGCAGCCATCTTACATCTCCTTCAGAGGACGCCACACTTATTCAGCTGCACTTCTGTTGTCAGCCTATCGGAAACATCGCCGGTATGTTTAAAAACCCTTTCTAGCTAAACTAGTGTGTCGGGACTGTATATTATGTATATTGTATACACTGATTGAATGTTATTTCTTTCATTTGTAGTTTTACTCTAACTTTCCTGCAATAAAAGTTGAAAAGAGGACCTAGCGCCTGCATCAATTAATTAAGGGAGAAGAGTTATCTGTCTAATTATACCCCCACCACGTATAGTGAGGGCAGAACACAGATGACCAATGCAAAGACCAAAGAGCTGTCCAAGGATGTCAGGGACAAGATTGTAGACCTACACAAGGCTGGGCTACCAAACTATCGCCAAGCAGCTTGGTGAGAAGGTGACAACAATTGGTGCAATTATTCGCCAATGGAAGAAACCGTCAGTCTCCCTAGGTCTGGTGCACCATGGAAGATCGCACCTCGTGGAGTGTCAATGATCATTAGAACAGTGAGGAATCATCCCAGAACTACACGTGAGGATCTTGCCAGTGATCTCCAGGCAGCTGGGACCACAGTCACCAAGAAAACAATTGGTAACACACTACGCCGACAAGGATTGAAATCCTGCAGTGCCCGCAAGGTCCCTCTGCTCAAGAAAGCACATGTCCAGGCCCGTCTGAAGTTTGCCACTGAACATCTGAATGATGCAGAGGAAGACTGGTTGAACGTGTTGTGGTCAGATGAGACCAAAATCGAGCTCTTTGGCATCAACTCAACTCGCTGTGTTTGGAGGAAGAGGAATGCTGCCTATGACCCCAAGAACACCATCCCAACTGTCAAACATGGTGGTGGAAACATTCTGCTTTGGAGGTGTTTTTCTGCTAAGGGAACAGGACAACTGCACCACACAATGTACCATCAAATCTTGGGTGAGAACCTTCTTCCCTCAGCCAGGGCATTGAAAATGGGTCGTGGATGGGTGTTCCAGCATGACAATGATCCAAAACACACGGCCAAGGCAACAAAGGAGTAGCTAAAGAAGAAGCACATTAAAGTCCTGGAGTGGCCTATCCAGTCTCCAGACCTTAATATGATTGAAAATCTGTGGAGGGAGCTGAAAGTTTGAGTTGCCAAACATAAGCCACCAAACCCTAATGACTTGGAAAGGATCTGCCAAGAGGAGTGGGCCAAAATCCCTCCTGAGATGTGTGCAAACCTGGTGGCCAACTACAGGAAACGTCTAACCTCTGTGATTTCCAACAAGGTATTTGCCACCAAGTACTAAGTCATGTTTTGTGAAGCGGATCAAATACTTATTTCCCTCATGAACATGCAAACCAGTGCATAATTTGTTAGATATGCATTTCTTTTGAATTTTTTTGTTGCTATTCTGTCTCTCAGTGTTACAATACATCTACCATTCAATTTTTAGACTGATAATTTCTTTGTGAGTGGGCAAACATTCAAAATCAGCAGGGGATCAAATACGTATTTCCTTCACTGTATGCATACCAGAAATGCTTAACCTGTTCAGTTATGGGGAAATTCTCAAAATCAGTCATCACTGTGAAAGGTTAACTAAATAATAAAGGATTATGTGCAAGAAGATGCATTGAGTGACTTGTAAGATTATTATATACTTCTTGTTCAAATATTTTGACACAGGCCATCACATGCATGTTCATACAGTGGAGGAAAACAGTTGTAGTCCCCTTGCAGGGCATACTGTGTAAAAGAACCCAAAGAACAGTACCAGGAAATAACAGTATTAGGAGGGATAAACCATAAGAGTACAATACAGATCTGATGATTGACGGCATTCACAGATTACCAAGTAAACAAAGCAATTTAGTGGGTCACCCCAACCATAGCTCTGGAAGAAATAGGGACCAAACAATATCGGGGGCATATGCAATAAGTATAAAGGGGTTCAGGGAAATAAGAAGTAAAGTGGAAAGAAGGAGAGAGAAAAGGGGAGAGAATGCTTCCAAGGGATGTATTGGCGATGACCTCAGGGGTTTAAATCGGCAACATGAGGGCTTTGCTGGTTACAGTTCCATGAAGAAAGCGTCAAAATCTGGAAGCAAAAATTTATCTATCCAGGGTTGCCAGACCTTGATGTAGTACTTCACTCTATCTTGAAGGGTTGCTTCAATCTTGATATCTATCATTGCCTGGGTGACTTGTTTTTTTATGGCAACCATGCATAGGGTTGATGTCTTCCAGGACCTGGCTATTATCTATTTCGAAGCTGTCATGATGTAAAAGAGGATCTGACATTGGTTCCTGGTCAGCTCCAAGGGTGCAACATGCAATAAGTCCACTTGAGAGTCTGGCTGAATGACCGTATCAAATAAGTGAGACAGGATAGAAAAGATTTTGACCCAAAAAGACCGCACTAGGGGACAGGTCTACCATGTGTGAAGGTATGTGCCAGTCTCCCCACAGCCCCCAAAACAGGAACCTGGGTAGCCCGGTACATATTTTGCTGTTCTATAGGGAACCAGATACTTTGTACGACATTTCCAATACTGTGATATTCTGGGACACCCTGTGAGTCGCTTGCCAAATGTCAGATGTTAAAACCAATGACAAATCAATGTCAGGAACCAGGCGGAGACAAAAAGGGCAGTTAAAAATCACACCTTTAATAAAATAGCAAATATAACATAGATCAAGAACGTAGTCAAAACAAAAGCCAGGGTTTGGATGCTAGTGAAGGTAATCAGAAGAGCCAGGGTCAGAAAACCAGAAGTCAGCATAATCAGGAGCCAAAAATCAGGAACAGAAACTGAAAGAGAAGTCAGCCAGATTAAGCTGTACAGAGGAACACAGGAAGGAACACACTGGAGATCATATACCACACAGGGGCAAGGAGGAAATAAGCAAAGCTGCTAAAATAGCAAAAAGGGCTGGCTGTAGGCTACACTAATGAGGTAGGTAATGGTATCCACGTGAGCCACTGTGGAGATGAGCGGCTGGAAATTAGCAGACAGCTGAGCAGCTTCTGTGCACTTAAAGAAAAGAGCTGCTCGTTAAGTAGCAGGAGCCCAGCCCTGACAATCAAATGTCCATTTGGACACATAAGCTGTGTGTGTGTGGGGGGGGGGGGGGTGGACACTGAAACTGCATAGAGTTTGAATATCACTCCCTCAGCATTCGGGTCTGAAAGGCATAATCATTCAAATACAGATATAACACAGAGGTCCGCTTCGGGCGAGTGTTTAGTGGTGTAGAAATGCTTTATTTGGGTGTACTGAAAAATCTCTGAATTGAGGAGTTTGTACTGAGTTTGAAGCATCGAAAAGGATTTAAAACCTGTAGATGTGACAATACAGTGCAGGTGGGTGAGTTGTAGGTACATCCAGTGGTGGAACGTTGAAGGTGAGGTTCCTGCCAGGTCAACGTTTTTGGATTGTGAATAAAGGACAGTGCTGGAGTGTGAGGGAAGATAAGATTAGCTAGTTCAATTCAGCAGCCTGGTAATATTTAGAAAAGTACAGTATGTTGAGGCTTCCGGCCTGTTTGGGTCCCAAGAGAGTAGACTCTGGGAGATGAGGCAGGTGGTGCACCAGACAAATTGAGAGACTTTATTTTGTAGGATACAAAAAAAAACAGGATGGAACTGGTATTGGTAAAATTCAAAATAGGCAAAGGATTTTTGGGAGAAAGGTTGTCTTGACTGCAGCTATTCTTATCATATATATTTCTATACAAACTTGTGCCCATAAGAACCAGGTTTGTTTCTGCTGTATTTGAATTGGCCCTTGCGCGGATGTGATAATGCGTGTTCTGACTTACAGTCTGAAAGAATAATTAGTTATTATAACTATAAGTTAAACTTGTAAAATAAAGTAAATATTTTACTTGAAAGAATGATTATTATTAAGAGGAGAACCTGAAATGGCAGTTTAAGATACCGCATCCTTTAAACAGTTTGCTAAATGCTGGTGAGTAATTATAACTCCAATACTTATTTTACCTCATGATAATTGCATCCTGCTAGCAGGAGGAAAAGTGAGGAGAATAGGATGGACAGGATGGTGATGGTGCAGCTGATACTTTTGACTATGCCAAAAATGTTGATAATTTTGATTCCCGTGTTCACCTAGTGGACATTGAAACTGTTGACTTACACTAGTTAGGGAAACTCCCCTAGAAGAAGATGATGTAATTACTTTATTTGTTGATGGCCCCCAGTATTGATCTACACTGAGGTTGGTAGGCCTCCTACAGGTTTTGCAGTGACAGCTGAGGATACACTGATTATCACTCTCTGAACAAATGTCAACACAAGAGACAGAACTTTATGCTCTAGAAGCAGCCTATGTGTTCTTGAAAAACAAAAGAAGTGATGTTTACAAAGAGAGCAGATACACTTTTGGTATCGTTCATGATTTTGGGCCTATCTGGGAGGCAAGAAACATTCTTGCCAGTTCTGGTAAGTAGGTGAAACATGCACAGTTGATAGAAAGATTGTTTAATGATTTCCAACTGCCCATGAAAGTGCCATACTAAAAGTAAAGTCCATACTAAGGAAAACTCCTTTGAGACAAGAGGGGACAGATATGCCGACCTGGCAGCCAAAAAGGCAGCATTGCTACCTATACTGATATACAGCCTCCATAATGAGATATAGACATCTAAGTCTGATTGCAGGTCTAGGCTGCAGGGGAAAAAGAATGGGTGTAACAACAGGCGATTCGTCAGCCCTCTGGTCTGTGGAACTCCAGTACACAATGGTGCCTTCCCAAATCCCTGTGGTAGCCTAGCTGGCACAAGGTCAAGGACATTTGTCCAAGACAGTTATGACAATGATAGTGGACAGGTACTGGATTGCTCCAGGATGCCGCCTATTTTCTGCCTGATACTTTACTTCCTGCCTCACTTGCTCCCAGTAAAATGAAGGGAAAATAGTACTAGTACCCTCAAAGTATTCCTTGAAGCTAGATAATCCCTTCCAGAGGTTGTAAATTAACTATATCCAGCTCTCCAAGTATGGAAATTATGAGTATGTGCTGGTCTGTATTAACATGTTCTCTGGGTGGCATGAAACTTAGCCAGTATCTTCAGCCATGGCAAAAACCACAGTTAAAATGTTAAGTGAAGTTGTCTATAGGTTTGTCTGTACCAAAATAATTGCAATCAGTCCCATCTATGCAGGAAAAGCAGCCTGCTGGATCCTGTTTATTTTCTTTGTGGTATCTGGTGCCGTTTTTATGGGCTAAAGGGGTATTTGATATTTTTTTTCTAAAAGCATTCAATTCACAACCAAGGTGTGTAATCTTTATTGTTTCACATGGAGTGAACATTTATCTATCGCGAGTTCTATTCAAGTGAAGAAGTGTGATTTGAAAGCAGCATTTAGCGTGAACCAGGGCTTAGAGTATGTATATTGATGCATGTGGAAGGGTTTCCATGGATGTGCAGCACTATCCCCGAAGGAGCCACTTGGTAATTTTGGGTTCTCGGTTCTGCACCTCAACTCCAAGGACAACCTCAGCCCCTCTGACACACCTGGTTGAATAAAAGTCACTTCAAGCACGTATAAAGACAAAATTATAAATACTTTTAACCTGGCTGTGAGTTGCCCCCCCAGAAAATAAACACACTCATTTAGTGGTAAATGCACTTAAAGCTGATCTGCAGGTTTTCTGTGGCTTTAGTTTGTTTGGACCAAGCTGATCCAAACAAACTAAAGTATTTCCTTCACTAAGTGCTGCATTGCTTTTAAGCACTGTATGAACTGCATGTAGCTTCAAAGTGCTGGGTTCCAGCTGTGAGACTTCCCGTATAACACATGGAACAATGCAGAGTCAGTCTGAGCGATGCTCAGCCATTCATAGGCAGCCTTGAATCCTGTGAAGGAATACAAAGCTTCCTCTTATTGAGTCAGAGAGTGTGATGTCATCAGCCTGTCATTAGCCTGCCTCTACAACTCAGTCAGAGATGCTTTGCTGTCGTTCATATATATTATTGACTAATGGTTGATCTATTTCTAACGAATGTATAAAACACCAGCTACACTTGTTATAAAACCAGAAATATTCTATTTACTGATGTTTGATGTCATTGTGGACTATTTCTTACTCAATTGCAGTCACAGACATTTTTTTTTTTTTTTTTAATTTAAGGAAGATTTTTAGTAAATATTACATAGATTGGTTCTTTTGACTATGATTTATTCATATAGGAAAATATAAAATGAATTTATTTGTATTGTATGCAATAAACTAATATATATTAAGAGTTGCAAAATTTGTATATATATATATATATATATATATTTTGGTTGCTTTCTGTATACCTGTTTAGTATGAAGTTTTGGATTCCAGCTTTAAAATGTTTGTTTGTATGCCACTATAATACTAATATATTAGTGAGATGGTGATCCCAATGTTTTCCTAGTAATTGTTTACATGTCTCCGTGGAGATCAGGAGAGCCTATTTAAGCAAGGTAAAAACTGATGTCCTCACCCACTGTGTAAGAGTGGGGCTTGTGACATCATCACACCTGCCAGATCAGATGAGATAGTGAGCGGCAGAGCACTTGACCATTTACCTTCTGGAAACTTCCCCTCCAGGGGTTGGAACCGATAAATATTTGGGCTGGATGATTTGGATGATTCTCCCACCCTAAGCTCTGGAAGCTTCTTCCAGAGGCAGGGGGAACCACTCAAACTCCCAGTCTGTGAGACCCTGAATAGGCCAGACCAAGCAATCACCGCTCTCCTGATTGCAAAAGGAGCCAAAGCTAAATTTGCCTATCCACCTACAATAGGAGGGTGCTACTGTATATACCCTAATAATTAACTTTTCTTATTTGCTTCCTTTTGGTCTGTTACTGTAAATAATTGAATGTGTTTTGGTGCATCTGTTCAACAAGTGCAAAAAAATACCTGCTGGTACTGCCAGGAATCTACTGCGCTGATAACTGTTACAAGCTACATTGTTCCTACTTTTTTTTTTCAGTTTAGATAAACTTTAAACTGGAACACTGATATAACAACAGAGTCCCTGCTGTATATGTAGCCAGGTGCTGGCTGTATCATTTTGCCTTTCAGGGACATTTACAGATGAGACGATAATTAATCCTTTTCCCTCTAGTGCCCAGTACTGGGACTGATACATCATTTCCTGTTTGCAGAGTGGATCTAGTTCTTCTGGATCTTGGGACCTGTAGTCCTATAGCCAATTCATACTGTATTCCCGCGTGATGACTAAACTACAACTACCAGAATGTTGACGAACGAGAAGGATGCGGGAAGAGCAGATATATTCTACAGCAAGGGACTGGCTCACTCTCTTCCAGAGACATATTGCTGGCTTACTGCTGCAGGACTCTGCACATCAGTTCAACACAGCAGTGGTGCCAATCACCACATCAGGATCGCATCAGCTTCTCTTTATAAGGACTGTCACTATCCAGTCTTCACACAGACATCTCTGCTCTCCACGCTGACAGACCGTCAGGCGGCAACTCTACACATCCCTACAAACAGTCAAGAGCTTGTGCAGGAACTCTTTTTCCAGGAAGCCGAGCCATTCATGGGATTGTTGAGTGGACGGATGCTCAACCTGTTTCTGTCATCACTCTAGAGATACTGCATGCAGACAACTTTACAACTCAGTATCAGGAGATCTTTATTTTGAGCAGTACCACAGCCTATCTGTTTAACTTCATGGAATTACCAGTATTTACTAATGTTTATGGGCCCCACCATTACTAGCAAAAGACAATGGACGACACCATATCAGTAACTTTAAATATCACAGGACTCAAGTTGCAATCTCAAATTAAAGGGACATCTTCTCTTCTAAGGCCATTGCTATTTAAATCAGGGTACTTATATCTATTATCATTATCATATCGAGTATCAGTACTCAGAGTGTCAGATGTGTTGGGCTTGCAAAGTAAAGCAACCACTGGGGACAAGCATTATCAAACAGAAAAAAAAAAAAAAAAAAGATTTTACCTTTGCCTAAAGAAAAATGCTGCATTGTTTCTGAAATATTATGGATGCAAAAATAAAAATTAGATACCTGATTTCTTAAGCTTTTTATTTTCCTCCTTCTTCTTGTTAATACTGTCTCGTAATCTTCGAAGGTTTTCCTAAAAGTAGTAACAAAAAAACAGTAATAGTTATATAATTAACAACATTTACACAGAGAAGATTGAGCTTTTCAAGCATCATGGGAGCAGAGATTTTTTTATCCAGCTTCAGACCTGCTCTGCTGTAAAGCTGGCTACACGCTAGATTTTTGAACAAACATTTATACCTATATACATATGAACATTTATATGAAAATTCTTTGCACATTTGATGACTTAAAAAATGAGGTTTAAAAGTACTTTTAACATTTCGGACTAATTTGGGATGTTGAGGAGGGGACTGAATGTGGCGCTGGCCGGTAGCGTGTGCTAGGTGCTAGGCTGACCCGCCGGAGAGAAGGCTGCAGAGAACATACCACTTGGGTTAGGAGTGGAGAACCGGCAGTGGTACCAATTGCGGGGACCCCTTGGGCCTGCCTGGAGTGAGAGGGTTGCCTTGTGTAGCAGCACAGTGCGAGGATCGGAGTAGAGGGGATGGAGGCTGCAGAGGAAGCTGTGGAGAATCTTGCGAGAGGTGCTGTCTGAACTCTTGGGAGATACACGGCTGTGTGGAGAAAGGAGAGGAAAGCCCACTGGAGGTCACCCCTGGTAATCTCAAACCCCATAGCTGAAGGAGGACAGGAGCAAGGTGCTGCACAAGAGGCTGGAATCACCATATGGGCTGAAGAAAGCGATGTGATGGTGAGTGCCCATAATTAAACATACATTAAGTGTATGCTCAAAAGTGATTTGGGAAGACACAGTGGCTGGTGGATGCAGTATGCAGTACCCAGAGAAGTTATAAAGTGGGAAAGAGATACAGGGGGTTACCCAGCAGGCATAAAAGTTAAATACTAAGGAGAAGGAGCCAGTGAATCTATGGAGGAGTGTGGAAATCAGAAATATTAAGTACTAAGGTGGAAAAAGTAGGAAGCAATATAACCCTGGGTCTCTGACGGGACGATAGTGTGGAAAAAAAAAAGGTTAGAGACCCAGGTATCTATGTATTTACCTATGTATCTACCTATCCATCTATTTGACTATCTCTATAGCTGCAAAATCCCACGCTTATTGAAAACAGAGAAGGGATAATAATAAGAACATACTCCAAGTTCAGAAACAAAAGGAAGTAATATGAAGAGCAGATTGGTGAAAGAAGGAGGGGTAAAGATCCCTAAAACAAGTATAAGTACAATTAAAAAATATATTTATCCACAGGAGAAAAGTGGGAAGCTAGTGGAAGACAAGGAATTGAAAACAATAGTGGAGATCAATCCAGATTGTCATTGGAAACATCTTATCTGAATCAATGCAGAGGAGGCCCTAATGTAGATTGTATGGGGGACAAAAGAAACACAGAAGAACAAACAGGAAGATCACAAATATGTACAAAGATGGAAATGACAGATATGTTTGCGAAATTAAAACTCTCAAGAGAGAGACGGAGGTATTAAGTGAAAGTTATAGCATTAGCGGGATTTATGGAGGCCAACACACTCTTGGACCCACGCCTCATTAGGATTGGGATGGGGTGGTGGGAGGCATACATTGACAGAGCCTTACCCCAATTAGAGGGATAGATGATGGGAATTATCCCACAACAGATCCAAAGGCTGGAGATAAGCCATAGGTTTTTAAGGTGGGGGGGAGGGGGAGTTGGGAGAGTAGGGGAGGAATGGGTGGAAAGAAAGAGATAAAAAGTTTACCTAGCAGTTACCCAATGTGTTAGACTTATTATATTACGACGTACCTTGGTGTGGACTGGAAGAAAAAGGAATCAATATAACAGGGATGGCAGATAAGAACGTAGTTAATTTTATGACTTACAATGTAAAAGGTTTGAATACTCCAGTTAAAAAAGATATAGTATCTTAAGGGAAATGTATCAACATTCAATTGATTTAGTATGTCTACAAGAAACACATTTAACTCATGATACAAGAATTAGGTTACAATCAAAAAACTTTCCGGTATGGTACTATGCTGATTCACCAATAAAACGAGCCAAAGGAGTAGCTATTGGGATAGTAAAAAATGTGAGATTCATTATAGAAGACAGATTGGAGGATCAAAAAGGGCAGCTCTTGTTTTTGAGGATAAAATTGCATGAAATGGAATATACACTAGCAAATATTTATTGTCCAAATAAGGACCCAATGACCTATTTAGAGGATACATTAAGAGAAATAATGGATTTCAAGAGAGATTGTGGCAGGGGATTTTAATTTCTGCATTGCATGAATTCTAAGTTTGATACTTCATCGCATGTGCAGATGGATGGAGGTAAGCGTTTAAGGTTGATAAAAAAGAAATTACATCAATGCCAGTTGGTAGATGTGTGGAGAATTAAGAACTTAGTAAGAGACTATACATCCTATTCCTGATGACATATTTTAGATTGGATTATATAATGACAGAACATAGATTATTGGACTCATTGATTAAATCCAGTATCGATGTTACATCATTATCAGACCATGCACCTGTCACAATGAGGTTGAAAGTGGGGGGGGGACAGAATAAAACGTATGCATGGAAATTAAATGAGACACTTATACAGATCAGGAGACTGAACTAAGATTACTAAAATAAATTGAGCAATACATTCAGTTAAATCAAATGGAAGGAGTCTCAATAGCTACGGTATGGGAAGCCCATAGGGCGTATATAAGAGTTTTCTCGATTTCCATAGACCAATATCATTATTAAACATAGGCACAAAACTATATTCAAAACTTATTGCCAGCAGGATAAAAGCTCTAATGCCAGAATGGATACACGTAGACCAAGTAGGGTTTATACCAGGGAGAGAAGGAAGAGATAATGGCCTGATATCATTGCTTCTTTTAGGAAAATGTAAGAAGGAGAAATCCCCAGTTCTATTTCTGTTGATAGACGCTGAAAAAGCATGTGACAAGGTAGATTGGGGATTTATGAGGAGTACCTTAGAGGCGATAGGATTAGGACCTAAAATTATACAGTGGATAAATTCTTTATATAGTCATCCCTCTGCAGCAGTGAAGGTTAATGGCCTCTTGTCACAACATTTTGAAATGTATAATGGAACAAGACAAGGATGTTCACTTTCACCTCTTCTGTTTATACTATCACTGGAGACCTTATTAGCAACTAAACGACAGAGTACAGATATAAAAGAAATTAAAATTGGAGAAGTGGAACATAAGGTGACAGCTTATGCAGATGATATGTAGTTCTATGTAGTAAACCCAAAAACAACATTACCAAACCTTATGAGAATATTAAAAGTATACGGAGAATTATCAAATTTTAAAATAAATCTTTCAAAATCTGAGATTTTAGATTTTAATACATCGAAAGCAGAAGGACAGATATTGAAAGAAACATTTCCCTTTGTCTGGAAGGATAAAGAACTAAATTACTTCGGAGTAAAGTTGACCCCATCACTTAGGAGTATATATCAGACAAACTACATACCACTATTAAATGAGATAAAGGAGGAGCTGTGAAAAATATCAAAAGGTACACCTTCCTGGATAGGACGAATAAACATGGTGAAGATGGTGATAGTACCTAAAATCTTATATAAATTTCAAATGCTCCCAATATATCTAACTTATTTTAGGGTATTAAAAGGAATGATAATGAGATATATATGGGCAAATAAAAAACCAAGAGGGAAATATAAGGTATTATGTAATGGTAAAATAAATGGGGGTTTAAATGTGCCAGAGTATAAAAGATATTATTTTGCAGTATTACTAACATGAATAATGGATTGGGAATATAATGCACGGGGGAAAAGCTGCGTAGGGATTGAACAAACACTGGGTGCAGCACAGTTAGATAAAATTATTTGGGTTCCACAACAATATCGGACGTTGTGTGAAAATACTAGTATTCTAACAAGAAATGTATTTAGGATATGGGATTTAATTCATAAACAAAATGTGTGGGGGTTTAATTCACCATTAATACCACTGAAGGTAACACATTTTTTCACACCAGGCAAGAGCACTATAGCAGGAGTTTGGATTAAAGACAGGAAAGCACGGTTAAAGGATATTATGAAAGATAGGGAAATAGATACCTTACAAGAAACAAAACAAAAAAGGACACGTTTTATGAGTTAGATGATTGGCGGTATCGTCAATTAAAGCACTTTGTAGCATCACTTTCACAGCCATTGAGAGGGGTTGAAAATATGTACCCATCTGAGCAATTGTTAAACTCAAATGGAATACAAAAATACGGCACTTCACGCATTTATAAGATACTGACTATGATATCTGAACTGGTACTTCCTGCGTATATGGGTTGAGAATGCAGTTAAGTGAACAACAAAGAAGGAAAATATTTAGAATTGCACAGGGGGCAATTGATATGAATACAGTGGGGATGAATTATACATTTTTAGCAAGATGGGGCCACATGTGGCTTGCAGGCCATAGATATAAATGCAGAAGAAATTAATGTGAAATTATATTTTCAATGTCATGTTCTATTGCATTGAAAAGTAAATGCATTTACATGCATTCAGAGCATTCAATATGCCCTTGAATGCAAAGATTTCTACTTTTTCTAAACACAGCTAAATGGAATGAACCTAAATGTAAGTGTACTATACCATAGCATAAAATCATTGTTATCATATCCATGTGAATGAGGGCTAAGACACGCACTTATATGCATTAATATGTATCTATAGCATATTTCTAAACACATATACAGTAAATGCATGCAATGAAATGGTATCATGCACACTTTAGGGTCTATTTTTAAAATATTTGTTGTACAAATGTCAGAAATATTTGTGCAAGCTAAGCAAAATTTCTCTGAATGCTTTCTAATAGAATAATTCTTGCATCATCAGCTGCATCTTGTGGCCAAAAAGTGGTATAGTTTTCTGAAGTACCTTAATAAGAAAATATATCACATTGTGCCCACTAGAGCCAATGATACAGGAATGAATCTATTAGAATACATACAGTTAAATGTTATTCAGCTAGCACAAATGTTTTATAAATAGATTCCTGTGTGCTCATGTGCATTTAGTTTAGCTGCATTTTAGAAAAATAGGAGTAAATTATACACTCTGAATACCTGTAAATGCACACACATTTAAACACTGAAGAAATTGATCTGCTTATACTTCCCAGATCAATTTATCCTGTGTTTACAAAAAACAAATGCAGGGGTCCTGTGTGAATAAGGGCTAAGAATGAAACATTTGATGTATTATTTAATAAAACATAGGTAAAGAGGAGGGGACACTGGAAATTCACCCAGCTCGCTGTAATAATGCTGATGACACTTCTTCCTGCTAAGCTTTATGTTAGAACCTTACACACTAACACTAATCATAAAATGTGCCACGCTAGGCTATATTCAGACAGCCAAATAGCAGCAGCCAGTAGATTATTGCCAGTAGTTGTAAATGCTGCCTGCATACACTATGTGCAAACAACTGCAGCTGTCATCGGCAGCTGTCAGATTTGTACTCTGTACAAATCTATGGTTGGTGCAACAGCTGTTCACATGTAACCTCTCAGACATGCAATTATATGGGTATATCCTGGGTCGCGTTTCTGCACAGGTTTTCTGCACACAAACATCCAGTAAACAGCCAGTTTGTATGCGGATATAGCACAGAATGTTGCTGCATCCAAAGGTAGTATTTATCTGCCTCTGAAAGCAGCTTACTATCTACTGCTATTCAGTTGTCTAAATGTAGCCTTACTGAGCTGCAAGGTCAGTCTACCTTTAAGTGACCTTTAAAGTGAACCTGTGCTTTGCCCATGAAGGGTAAAGCAATAAGATTACTGTACTGGACCCCCTCCATAGCTCCCTGGCAGCAGATACTTTTCCTTTGTTCACCAGAAACTCTGTTCAGCTGCCAGGAGAAAGGAAAGAAAGCCCTGTGTACGCTTAAAAAGTCACTTTTAGACCAGTCTTTTTCAACCTGGGCACCCAAGCACTCTGGGGCTCTTTCAGGTTTCTTCAGGGGTGCCTTGGCAAAATTCCTACAAGTTGCCCAACAACTTTATACAAGCTAGCGGGCAGATCAAGTCTGCCTTTTAGTTACAAAGCCATGGGTTTTCATTGTGCACCATTATAACCTCCAACCAGCGGTTCCTAACAATCAATGATATTGTCGGTTGATAAGGAGGGCATTGGGCACTGGCAAAGAATCCTTGTTTGTCCCCCCACCTATCCCTCTAAGTCGGCACTGGGCTCACATTAGCTGAGTGAAGGAGAGAAACCAAGGGAGAAGAGAAACATTGCAAAACTAGTCAGTACCAGTGTGCAAAATTGTGTTTGCTTTGGAAGAATAAATTACCTCCAGTGCTGGGTTTCCTACATGTGTGGATGTTGCTGCATTATGTAAAACTATTGGTTTAGTTTTTTACATTTTAGAATGAGGTGCCATGAGATTGTGCAGAATTTTACAGGGTGCATTGACTGAAAAAAGATTGAGAAATGTCTTTAGACCATATACTGAGCTGAGGACTCACCTGAAACCAATGCGTTTTGCATTACAAAACACTAATGCTGTCACATGAAATGAGTCACATACTCCTCTATACCTGGAGTATTTAGTATTTTATTCACTTTTAGTGGACTGATTGGAATTGTAGGCAGCAAAGTAAGATGAAGATGTGCTGTTGGGGAAGGGTGTATAAATGCAAACTTGAGGAAGCACTGAAAATGATCCATTATTTCTAGGTATGGGGGAGAATGTGACCTTTTCTCCTTCCCTAGGATGCAATGCTTGGGTCTGAGTTGCCTATCACCAGGTCTGAATACTGCAATTCGAGGCAGGGGATAAGTTCATTACCTTTGTGTAAAGTCCAACACTGAGTAACACGGAGCTCACACAAGGTTAGACTCAGTCCTCCTGAAGGCAAATAGAGTGGCTGGGAATACAAAGTGAAGGAAAGTACCAGTGGATCATGTGGTTTCCTCTCAAGAGTACTTGTCTTTTTGATTTGTATTGGCAAACTGTCTGATTCTCTAAGAGATATGGATACCATTACCTGTAAAAGCTTCTTAGGGCAGTCATGCTAGGCTTAAGATTCACTTGTTAGTGCCTTAGACATCACAGTGGCTAAGTGTTTAGCACTTCTGCTTGGCTGGACTAGGGTTGTCAGTCCAAATTCCAACCATGGCACTACCTGCCTGAAGTTTGCATGGTCTCTCTTTGTGCCTGCGTGGGTTTCCTCCTACACACCCAAGAGTTGCTTGTAGGTTAATTAGCTCTAGTATGTGAGATAGGGATCTTAGATTGTAAGCACCTTGAAGGCAAGGACTGAAGTGAATGTGCAATATGTATGTAAAGTGCTGCATTAATTGATAGCGCTATATAAGTACCTGTAATAAATAAATAATACAATCATTGCTGGAAATAATTGTGCTGTGAAGTGAAAACTAAGCAAGAGATGACGTAATAGTCCTTGACTGACTTCTCAGCTATATAGCTATGTCTGTGGTCACCGATCATGCATGTTGCATATTAATGGTTTTGCTTTGTGTCAATACATACCTGCTGGTACCTGAAGGAGTCAGATCTTTTCTTTTGATTTAATTGCCATTCTTTGAATTCAAGTACGGCTTCATCCACGGAAACTATACCTAGTTTTACACGTTCTTGTAAAGTAATTAATTCCCGTTGACCTGGGGTCTTCATGCCAGCAAAGGGGTCATAGACACTTGACTGTTGGCGGTCTCTCCTCAACTTAATACTTGATGCTTAAAATTAAAAAAAAAAAAACAGTCATAACCAACAGCAACAAATAATCCTCATGCATTACAGCACATTTTTTGGAAGGCTAAGGGTAACCACCTGGTATGCTATGCTATTAGTTATTTCTGTATATATCTGAATTTTGGTCTTCTCCTAGGAAAGCATAGGATCCATTCTGACAGAACTGCCTTGATAGTGCTTTTTAGCTCTTGCATATACAAATGTGGGTGATTGCTTTTATTAAGATTTTAAAAACAAGGTTTTATTTAACACAAACTACTAACCAGCAGGAATGATACTGGAAAGTAACTTGTTTGGACTTAACCCTCTCCTATTTTGCTTTCTGTTGCAAGTAAATTGGTCATCTAACACAGAATCATGCTGCAATTATGACCAAAAGCCCTTAGCATAGAAAAATCTTCTAAATTTGCGATCGTAAAACTCAGAAAAAAGAAATGCATTTGTGAGCAGCTGCAGCATGGTGCGGCAGCAGTAATGGCACAGAGTCCAGTTGCAGATCATTCAAAAACATTTATTGAAGAACATGCTCAAATACAAAAGACCCAAGCAGGAGAGCACCGCATCAGGTAAAACTCACATTTCATTGCAGAGAAGCAGCGGGTAAGATGCACTGATAGCATCTGTCTTCAAAGGGCAGAATGCGGTCTGGCCAGCCTGATCCCATAGGGGAGGCTTCCATAAAGGGTTTCATGTCCCTAGCCTGTCCCTACTTGTCAGAAACCTTTCCCTGCTACTAACCACTTTCCCTGACAGATGGGCAATCTTTCCCTACTCTTACCACTTCACAAAAGTACACTAAAACCTGGATGCAGGGACCTATAAAGGCTCTGCTGACCCAAGATGGCCACCAGGAGTCATCTCAATGCAGAGTGGCCAATCCGAACACTGTCCTCAGTGACCAGGAAACCACAGAGAAACCATGCCTCTTCGGACTTCCTCTCCAGCTGTGGCACAACTTGGGTTGAGCGACACCTACAGTGGAGGAAGTAGACTTCACTTGCCTACACATTCATTGCTTTTTAGGACTTGAGCACAGTTGCAATTTTTCCTGGATGCCATTAGCACTTCACTGGTTGAATACTTATTGTTTAGAATAACTCAAAATAACTTCCTATAAGATGTATATAGATTATTCTTGCATAATTCAGTTCGAGGTAATCAGTTCGTAGACATATAGTGAATTTTAGAGTACACGTACCTGATCTCGAACGAAAAGAGTCCACATAAACATTTTCATTTCTTGGCACTGGCATTTGCCTTGGAAACACTAGGAAAAAAAATATATTATCACATTGTTAGGGGCTTAGAATAGATATAACTACAGTAAGTATTATTTAAAGTTCCCTTTCTGCCCTTTTCTCAGCATTCTGACATTTTCTTCTGAATTGAGATAAGATTTAAAGACTTGCAGATATCAGCGGGTACTGTCAAACTTGGTTTTCAAGGAAAATAGAGATTGTACAGATTGAAAAACCTTGTCTTAGTACTATTGTTTGTCACTCTGATAAACCATGGCTGGAGATGTCTACAGTGTGGCTCCTTATCTCTCCATAGCTGACTGTACAGGCGCAGTCTAATGGACCTCTAATGTCAGTCTCTTAAGCAGAAAAAAGGGTAAATTCATAATAATCTGTGGAGGCTGTAGCTTTCTAAACATATTGTCAACATATTGAAACATGTTGCTTCTTTTTTTCTTTTTGTTTCTTGTTGGATATAATTCCCTTAACTTCCTGTTCCAGAGACAAAATAATAATTTTCTCAAAAGTGGGCAAAAATCTCCCCTGAAACAGTTGTCCCCATTGTAAGAGTCTCCATGTCAAGATCTAGATCTGAACCAGGTCCTCTGTTGCCCGTAGCAATGGCTCTTCCCACTGTGTCAATCTCCTAGACAACCTTACAACATGTCTTGTTTCTGGTGAACATTGAAATACTTGCTCCTCTCATGAACTTCCTATTTGAACCATGTCTTTCACTTCCTGCTTGCCAAGTTATTGTGCTATTCTTCAGCCAAACTCTTGCTCCTTGTGCCCCTGCTGCTGCCCATTTCTTCATTACCACTCGTTACTGACCTTTGGATTGTTCACAAACTACATTTCTGCTTGATCCCTACCTGCTGCATCTGTTACTGGACCCTGGCTTGCTTACCTTTTGGTTGGGCCATCCTGAGGCCCATGACCTGGCACTAGCACTTCATCAAAATGATTTGTTGATTAAGCCCCAAAAGGGTGAAACGCATCTGAGAGGTTTTGTACAGGTGGTGAACAGGAACTGAAGCCATCTTTTATTCATTTCATTCCCATTTATGCAATAGGGAGTCAGTGTCCGTGTGCAGCCACCATTTTGTTGAAGTCTACTAGAGCCTGATAAGCTGATCCTGTCTGTCTTGCACCAGTCTATTCACATGCTAATCCAACTGACACAGGTTTGGGGGGCATTCAAGAGGTACTATTTTTACTGCTCTGGCACTAGAACACTGTGAAACCTATCTCCACCACCAGGAGCTCTGGTGAAGACCAGTTAGTGCTTAGATCCTGCGCTTCTGATGAGCCCACATCACCCACTAGTAAGACCTTCTTGTGTATTTGTCCTGCTGATTTCTGTGTGAACCTTTCTACTGCTGTAGCTACTGGACTTTGAACCTAACCCATGACACTCTTGTTCCTGTAACAACTATAAGATTTTTCATATTTTAAAGCACCGTTTGCTGACACAGCTCAATAGCTTATGCCCAAATTTATAACCACGCATGCAAATGTAGGTGTAAAAATGCAAACATCACAAACAAAAATTAACTAGGACACTGAAGTAAAGTAGCAAGAAAAAAGGGTACTTTAAACATGTGCAGCATGTAGCACACTTTAGTCAATCAAGTCTTTTCAGGGCTTATTTAAAGCAGAACACCAAGCAAAAATAAAAGTAAATAGTCCATTATAAAATGAAATAACAAAACTGTTTTTTGCTGTAATATGATCTCTCTGCATCTCTTTGCTCTCTATTCCTATCCGAATGCTTTTTGTCAGCACACAAACTGATTTGCTCCCTTGTGCTGCTTCTTCTTCTCACATTATAGCCCTGCTGTATTGTATAGGAGACTGCAAGGGGCTAATCTCAGGTCAATTTCAGATGCTTACTCCGCTTTGTTTAAAAAAAACTAAAGCATATCTATGGTCATAATGTCAAATCATATATTCATTTCCACATTGTATTTTAGTTATCTCTAGCCTACTGCTATTACTCTGAATTATCTTGAAGTTTGTAAACTTACTTTGTGAGGATCCCCACACATTTGCTTTCTTGAATTCTGTAACACATATTCACTAGACCCTGAGAATAGGTACTGTTTTGTCACAGAATTCACAGAGCCTGCCTTCTGAACTACAGAGGTACAGGAAGGAGGAGTTCCAGGAGGCAATCAATGCATGCAGGGAATTCAGGAAGTTGTGGAAAGCGATGGCTAGCAGACAGACAGCACACACAACATGAAAAGGGATTTTTCATGTATGCTTTTATTTAATTGTCAAATATAACTATTGTTTGTATTGTTATTACAATGTTGGCATTATAAAATGAAAATGTATGTAATAATTATTACAGAGCTGCATTATTCTGTGTCTTTTATATTTGCCTAGAGTTTAGCTTTAATATAATAGTGCAACTGCAGAAACTAATGAGATTTTGTCATCAATGATTTGATATCAGTGAACAAAAATCCCAACTCCAAACAAAGCTCCATGATATTTTCTCCTGTCCATCCAATAAATGCCCTTCCTTCATGTGACTTCACTGCAAAATGCTGCAGGGCCCTGTGATGAGCCCTTCCAACACCCTATGGGCATCAACCACATCATCAGGACGGTATATGGGCACTGGAAAGCAGATCCTACCATATTACAGAACAATAGACTTGGGATCAGCATGTGACTTAGCCAGAATAGATAAGTATTTGGGGCTTTTATATTTTATTAAACAAACATTTTTGGGATGTGTCTTACAGAATAGTCCTTTTTTGATCTCTTACACTGCACTTGACATTTTAAATGCAGCATTGATGTCAGCATGGTCCTGCTTCCTGTGCCAGGACTGAAACATTGAAATACTCGGGTTCTTTCCCCCCACTCCTTCTCAACCCTCACACTCCCAAAACTAAGCTTTCTTACATAAATACTGGAAATGCAAACACAGCTTTCTCTGCTTCTCTTTTTTATGCAAAGTATATAGGTAATTGTTTCAGGCAGATACTTCAAATGAGGAAGTGTTTTATTCTTTCAGTAACACTATATGTATCTTAAAAATGTAAATGTATTCCAAAGATGAACAAAACAGAATCAGCACTCAAATCTTCATGCAAACCAAGGACATGTCAAAATGCTAACCGAAGAGGTGCTGCCCTTCTGAGATCGGGTAATCTGGCCACTGGTGGAAAAAAAACAAACAAGGGAGCACTCTCATCGTGCATTACCGTGGTAATCCACGTATTTATTAATAAAAAAAAAATTATATACTCACAAACCAACGTGATAAAAAGCAGTAAGGTGGTACACAAAAACAGTCACAATATGGCTGTGTCTAATGATGCGGATATGCTAACGCGTTTCGGGAGCTGTACCCCCTTTCTCAGAGCTGTTTTTTTTCCATATTAAAAATGTAAACAGAGATCTTTTTGCTTTATAAAAGTCATTCCAATAGCAATGCTATATACTATACCTTTTACATATATATAGTTCAACTTGACATATATAGCTATACATCAAGTTGAACTAGATGGCTAAATATACAGCTGAAATATACATGGGAGCCAGGAGTGAGCCAATTAGCTCTGGGAGAAGTCATTAAGCTAGGGCCTCACATACCTTTTCCTCCCTGCACTGTGAATGTTTACATGTTATGTGCAATTAAACATTTTATGCCCAATTCATGCAAAACTTCACGTAATCCCAAGGGGTTCACATACTTTTTCTTGCAACTGTATACTAACTGAAGAAAAACTACTATATATTATGTTTCGCTCCCTCCAAACACGCAAAAAATCTGGTGTAGGGAAGAACAGCCAACATGCAGAGTTGGGTCTAAACCTATGAATAAAAATAATAGTGCAGAGCTAACAATAGTATTAAAATAGTAGGTAGTAATATTAATTAATTCATTAAAGTTTGTATAATGGATCCCAGAAGCAGCATCAATAATAAATCAATTAAATAATGATAAAAGATATAGAAAAGTTCATGTAATACATCTAATGTGCGGCACCAGTAAAACTTCCTCTGCTGTAATACACTTGTGACTGGTAGAAATAGCAGAAATGCGCACTCACCGACCGCGCATTAGGAATGCGCATGTAAGTAACCTTCAAATGAGGTGGATAACACCGGATAGATGGCAGGACATCCCTCTAGGATATGAATCATCCAACTTGGGTGACGTGATGTACAGCAGGGCTCAGAGGTCTCCTTAATATCGGATGAACAGCCTGGATGGATGGGCTCTCTCTTCTGGATCTTGGTGTAGTAGAAAATGCTGCTGTGGATCTGAAACCCTCAATAGAGGGTCAAAAACAAAGAGGGAGTGTCCATAATGTAGTAGGTAATGCTTTATTCCAGAATATAAAATATTGCGTGGGTACAGGTACAGGTACAGGTATGCGTCAAAATGAATAGACAGGGATAGTGTACTGACCCTAGAGTAAAAGGGCCGCCGGACCTCCTCGTGGTCGTGGCGGTGTATGACGTCACACGTGCTGTCCTGAGGCTCCTCCTGAGGCCTTTCGTGCTACGGCACTTCATCAGAGGGGAGGCCAACCCTGTCTATTCATTTTGACACATACCTGTACCTGTACCCACACAATATTTTATATTCTGGAATAAAGCATTACCTACTACACTATGGGCACTCCCTCTTTGTTTCTGACCCTCTGTTGAGGGTTTCAGATCCACAGCAGCATTTTCTACTACACCAAGATCCAGAGGAGAGAGCCCATCCATCCAGGCTGTTCATCCGATATTAAGGAGACCTCTGAGCCCTGCTGTACATCACGTCACCCAAGTTGGATGACTCATATCCTAGAGGGATGTCCTGCCATCTATCCGGTGTTATCCACCTCAGTTGATGGTTACTTACATGCGCATTCCTAATGCACAGTCGGTGAGTGCGCATTTCTGCTATTTCTACCAGTCACAAGCGTATTACAGCAGAGGAAGTTCTACTGTTGCGGCACATTAGATGTATTATATGAACTTTTCTATATCTTTTATCATTATTTAATTGATTTATTATTGATGCTGCTTCTGGGATCCGTTATACGAACTTTAATGAATTAATTAATTTTACTACCTACTATTTTAATACTATTGTTAACGCTGCACTATTATTTTTATTCATTATGATATGAGGATTATGTGATTCCTTTTAGTGTTCCAGCTGCTGTTTTTATGAGCGCTCAGTTTATTTTAGCATTTTGGGTCTAAACCTATGTTCGGACCACACCAAAAGCTTATCCCTACTAGGCAGTGACTGCACGTGTGCATGTGGTATTGACATATTCTAGTTTTTGCAATAAGAATCACATCAATTAAAGTGGTTCTAAATGCAGAAGGTTTTTCATCTTCATGCATTCTATGCACAAAGGTAAAAAACCTACTGAGTGCAGCGTCCCCCCCAGCCCCCCTTATACTCACCTGAACCCAATCACGATCCAGTGATGTGCATGAGAGCAGAGGCTGTCTTGGCTCTCTCACTTCTGATTGGCTTAGAGATGGCAGCAGCAGCCATTGGCAGGGGGCAGGGGATAAGCTGCATCCTATGTGTATTATGAACACACAGAGCCAGGTCAGGAGCAAAGCTGCACAAGTGCCTCCATAGCAAGCAGATTGATATGGTGGATACTTGGCGGAGGGGAGGGCCCAGGAACACTGGCAGAGCACCTGAGAAGAGGAGGGTCGGGGATGCTCTGTGAAGAAACATTGCACAGAGTAGGCAAGTATGACATGTTTGTTGGGTTATTTTATTTAGTCTGAACATTTAGACTCATTTTAACTAAACCAAAAGTAGGTATGGATGGATTCTTTGGTTGAGATCCGAGAATGTGTACAATTCATGCATTCCTTCTAAAATGATTCAGGACATACTTCTGTCCACATCACATTGTCTCATGCATGTGTACATGCTACACTATATTGCAAAAGTATTGGGACACCCCTCCAAATCATTGGATTCAGGTGTTTCAATCATCTCCATGGCCACAGGTGTATAACATCAAGTATCTAAGCATGCAGACTGCTTCTACAAACATTTGTGAAAGAATGGGTCCCTCTCAGGAGCTCAGTGAATTCAAGTGTGGTACTGTGATAGGTTGTCACCTGTGCAATAAGTCCATCCATGAAATTTCCTTGCTACTAAATATTCCACGGTCAACTGTTAGTGGCATTTTAACAAAATTGAAGCAACTGGGAACAGCAGCAACTCAGCCAAGAAGTGGTAGGCCACGTAAAATGACAGAGCGGGGTCAGCGCATGCTGTAGTGCACAGCTCACAGAAGTTGCCAACTGTCTGCAGAGTCAATAGCTAAAGACCTCCAAACTTCATGTGTTCTCAAGATTAGTATAACAACTGCGTAGAGAGCTTCATGGAATGGATTTCCACGGCTGAGCAGCTGCATCCAAGCCTTACATCACCAAGTGCAATGCAAAGCGTCGGATGCAGTGGTGTAAAGCACACTGCCACTGGACTCTAGAGCAGTGGAGACGTGTTCTCTGGAGTGACGAATCAAGCTTCTCTGTCTTTCAATCCGATGGTTGTGTCTGGGTTTGGAGGTTTCCAGGAGAACGGTACTTACCTGACTACATTGTGCCAAGTGTAAAGTTTGATGGAGGGGAGATTATGGTGTGGGGTTGTTTTTCAGGGGTTGGGCTTGGCCCCTTGTCCAAAATGTCGTGGTATGCTGACACCTTAAGAGGGAACTCTTAAGATGTCAGCATACCACAACATTTTGGAAAATTTCATGCTCCCAACTTTGTGGGAACAGTTTGGGGATGGCCCCTTCCTGTTCCAACATGACTGCACACCAGTGCACAAAGTAAAATCCATAAAGACATGGATAAGCGAGTTTGGGGTGGAGGACCTTGACTGGCCTGCACAGAGTCCTGACCTCAACCTGATAGAACACCTTTGGGATGAATTAGGGCGGAGATTGCGAGCCAGGCCTTCTCGTCTGACACCATAGCTGCAAAGGGTGGGCCAACTCAATATTGAATGCTACAGACTAAGACTGGGATGCCATTAAAGTTCATGTGCGTGTAAAGGCAGACATTTCAATACTTATAACAATATAGTGTATGTACTTATGTAGTTTTTTAACTTCTTGATAAATGAAATTATGAAAAAAAAATATACAAAATCTGTTGGTCTGAGAGTCTATAGCCCTCAACCTGGAGCCCTCAGGGCCTCTACAGATAGTGGTTTGTGGTGTTACTCAAGCAAGCAAAAGAAAATATTCTTTAAACAGACTTCTAGTAGTTAATGGTTTGGGTTTCTTTCACACTAACTTACTTTTTTTCTGTGCTGTCTGTTCCTTTTCTTTTTTTATATTCTATTTTTTCCTCTGATCTCTAATAATGGATCTTACTGAGAGAAATACCAAATGTAGCACAAGTAAATTTTAAAGGGCTGAAGGGAAAACAAATGTGGAAGTATTAACTTGTAAAGGGGCTATAATAAGCAGTGATCTCTAGCAGTCTAATGTAACATATATCCACCCTATATCTGTCTCCTGAAACAGGCCTCCAGTCTCAAAAAACTATTTTAGCATGTTTGGAGCCTCTGACCACCTCCTATTCAATCAGCTTTCTGTAGCAATAAATTCACACAGATATTACATCGGCCCCTTTGACGATGTTAGGGATTGTACTTGAGCGTCCCCATAACAAGCAAGTTGACCATCACATGTCTATACATCTTAACTCAGAATAAAATAAGTATTTTAACAGAAAAAAATGATTGTTAAAGACTACAGAACTCACCCTGTGAAATGAAAGGTTTTGTTTCTACTGGGTCCTCTGGCCTTGGGATGGGTATAGGCGGCCGATATGTTGGGGCAATTGAGGATGAAGTGACACTACTCACTGTATCATACTCTTTATTACTACATTCTTGGTAAGGACCTTCCATGTCATTGTCATATTCTTTATCATAAATGCCCAGGGTACTTCCTAGCAATTTCATTAAGACAAATATATGTAATTAGCTGCAGGCAAAAGTACAGGCATATTACTCTTGTAATATTGTATTTGTATATGTTTGGTATTTAGAGCATCATTTGAAAATATTTTATAGCATGTTGACCACCTTTGTTGGTGAGAAAATTATGAAATGCAGCTGTTTAATGAGTATTTAGCGGTGTACAGTCCTTGTGAGGGTGATTCAAGGTGTTCTTGAGATTAATTGTTCACTTAGAGCCTGTGTCAATAGCTTTTGTTCACATTACAAATGCAATCTCTCTCCATACAAGTAAATAGGAATGAAAAGTAGGTTGATGCAACTTAGAAGGAGGTCAATTACACCTGTCCACAAACTGTGAATGATCTCAGTATCTTCTCAAACTGATCTGAATATGCAAGTGTAATGCACCTAAAAGCAAACTGCATTAGTCCATAGGCTCAAGCTCAAAGCCTGTCGATACAGGCTCTATAAAAAGGCTTCGGTGGTTCATACCCCACAAAACATCGAAAGCAGTATTCAAGCTGAGGGTCATGGTTCCAATTAGAAGAGAGGCCTTCAACATGCATTGATGTTTACACATGAATCTATATGCTTGGAGGCATGAGGCCCCACAAAAAATGTCTTGCATCTAAAAATCTTAAGTGTCAATGTACTGTGACCGCCTCACCATCAATTAATGAGTAGTGAAGTTAACAAATTCACAACTGTTAAATCATTAAGCTTATTGCACCTACTACAAGCTGTACAATCTCCTTTAAATCTATAAGCAACTATATAGTGCAAGGACCTTTGTGGTTGGATACAAATTTAATGCAGAAAAAAGGTAGTCTTTATATAGGAGATCATATAAAGATTGTAAAGACTGTAACATCTATGGTGAACATAATGAAGTGCAATGAAAGGGACAAAAGTAGAGTCATATGAAAGGTAGGACACAAGAATCACAATTGACTGTAATCTTTTTTAACACATTCATAACTTACTTACCTTCCAAAATTTTACGCAACATTGAGTCTTGTGCAGTCAGGCCATCTTTTTCCAGTGATGGATGATGGCCTTCCAATTGGCTCATATCGATATCTGAAAGTCAATACTAAATTGTTAATTTGCACACTCCTTTAAAAACATTAAAAAATCTGAGTAGAGAAAATGATAATTAAACTCAAAATCAAATGCAGAAGTTTTATCATTGTGACTAGTCATGTAAAATTTCCTATAAGTGTCATAAAACCCAGACTATGAAAAACTCTCATTATGTTCTATATAACAGAGTGTGCATACTGTAAAAGCCACTAAAGCATTCATTGTGCATAGTGCGAACTATACCTGGTTGATTCTGCCTTCAGCGGTCCCTCCCATCTGCTGTGTGTCCCCCATTGTAGCCTGGGATTTTGCAGATCAGCTGTTGTCATCTACTGCTAATGCACCCGTTTTGGTTCCCTTCTAAGCTGATTATTTTCTAATTTTTCTTCTGTACATTCCACATGACTGTAGAGTCACACTTGTGGGTGCATACAAACTGGTAAATGATACTCCCCTGGCTCTCTCCTCCTCCATGTCCTCTTATTGCTAAACACTATGGGAGCTGGATATAATAGGCTGATTGATTGCATTCACTACGAAATGCACAAAACCACTTAGTTTTAAGATATATATCAGTATTAAATATATTAAATGAATTCATAATACCTGAAAAGTAAAAAAAGAGCCTTGGATGCAGATGCCATCTAAACAAAATGAAAGCTAGAGTCAATCATGTTTGACTCCGCCTACACCATATTAATGTCCAAGTAAAAAAAAAAAACAAGTATTATACAGTTGTGCTCAAAAGATTACATACCCTAGCAGAAATTGTGAAATTTTGGCATTGATATTGAAAATATGACTGATCATGCCAAAAAATGCTCTTTTATTGAAGGATGATGGTCATATGAAGCCATTTATTATCAAATAGTTGTTTGGCTCCTTTTTAAATCATAATGATAACAGAAATCACCCAAATGGCCATGATCAAAAGTTTACATACCCTAGAATGCTTAGCTTCAGTACAGACACACAAGGTGACACACACAGGTTACAATGACAATTAGAGGTTAATTTCCCACATCTGTGACTTTTTAAATTGCAATTAGTGTCAGTGTATAAATAGTCAGTGAGTTTGTTAGCTCTTACGTGGAAGCACTGACTAGGCTAGATATTGAGCCATGGGGATCAGAAAAGAACTGTCAAAAGTCCTGCGTAACAAAGTAATGGAACTTTATAAAGATGGAAAAGGACATAAAAAGATGTCCTAAGCCTTGAATATGCTAATCAGTACTGTTAAATCACTTATTAAGAAGTGGAAAGTTCGGGGATCTCTTGATACCAAGCCAAGGTCAGGTAGACCAAGAAAGATTGCAGCCATAACTGACAGAAGAATTGCCCGGGATTCAAAGAAAAACCCACAGGCAACCTATGAGACTATGAGACTGTCTCCAGGGCCTAGGGATATCTTAAAAATCTGCTAGAAATCTAATACCTCTACACGTTATCCAAAACTACAAAATGCAATGTTTTGGCTGGATTTGTGCTTTAAAGTCCAACTGCAGTCAATCATTTTGTATTAATTTGGTGGGAAAGGGTTAGAAACCCATTCAGGCTTTTATTTTAGTTCCACTGGGTAAATTTCCCTTTATATCCTGTCTTACTAAAGTTGGGGAAAATCCCCCTAATAATAACACACAGCAATAACAATGTTACAGAGGCTCTAACCCTTCCCTGGTCTATCTAAGCAGGCATGATTGCAGTTCCCCTACCACCTCCTGACCATGCCATAGCCAAAAGATGGCCACAGCGCGGTCATCTAGTTCTGGGAGGGCGTCTATAGACTTCCTCCCAGAACCCCGTTCCCCTGTTCGCCCCCAATCGGGCACGTTCTGTGATTGCTGTGTCCTTTGGATAAGATCAAGGTAAAGTGCCAACCACAGCGGCCCTTTAAAATGTGATCAGCTGTGTTAAATCACAGCTAATCCCATGTAAACAAATGCCTCACGTGCAGTCTCTGTGTGAGGAAAGGAAAGCCGATAACTAGAATCCTGTGACAGCACACATTTACACTGATAATCAGGGCACTGATCATCAGTGCCCTGATAATCAGTGCAGTCCCATCTATGTAAATCAGTGCCTATCAGTGCAGCTTATTAGTGTCCATCAATGCAGTATATACGTGCCCATCTGTGCCACCTATCAGTGTCCATCTGTGCTGCCTATCAGTGCAGCCTCAACAGTGCCTCCTCATTAGTGCCCATCAGTGCACCTTATCAGTGCCCATCAGTACTGCTGATCAGTGCAGCCACATCAGTGCAGCGTCATCAGTATACATCAGTGCAACCTATCAGTGCCCATCAGTGAAGGCCATCAGTGCCCATCAGTGCAGCCTCATCAGCACACATCAGTGCAGAAGAAAAATTACTTATTTTCAAAATTATATAACGGAAACTAAGAAAAACATTTTTTTGTCAAAATTTCTGGTCTTTTTTCATTTGTTTAGCAAGTAAAAATAAAAAAAAACAGTAGTGATTAAATACCACCAAAGGAAAGCTCTATCTGTCTCAAAAAAATGATAAAAATTTCAGTTGGGTACAATGTTGCATGACCACCTAATTGTCATTCAAAGTGTGACAGCCCAGGGCAGGAAGGGGGTGAAAGGCCCGGTATTGAAGTGTTTGACATGTTTATGATCAGTTTGACTCGACTCCACAGTAACTGCAAATATTTATGATGCAGGTTTTGAAAATCAACATTAATATGCAACTAGAACACTAAACAGAAAGCATTTTAGTGGAATCTAAAGTGATTCTAAAAGCTCAAAGGTCTTTACAGGAAGAAAAGGCAAGGAAGTATCACTGGCATGTATTTGTACTTTATCCTGCTGGTAAAATGGGATTCTCCCTAGCGTTCCCCTTACATATAAGAACAACTTCCCTGTACCGATAAAAAGTAAGCTGTACCAGAACAGGATTAGCATTCTGCTAAATCACTTGAAAGCAAAGCAGAAAGATCAAACACTTAAAAAGGAAAACTCAATTTAAAAGCAAGATATTGTTTAAAGCAGGGGTGTCCAAACTTTTTTCAAAGAGGGCCAGATTGGATGAAGTGAACATGGTGGAGGGCCGAACATTTTTCCAAACATTCTTTGAACCATTACAATTAAATGCAAATAAATTATTTTATGCCAAGTTACCGTATTTTTCGCCGTATAAGACGCACCTGACCATAAGACGCACCTAGGTTTTAGAGGCAGAAAACAGGAAAAAAAAAATTCTGAACTAATGGACTGCAGACACAGTACAGGAGATGACCAGAGACTGCGGACAGCACAGGGATGACCAGAGACTGCGGACAGCACAGGGATGACCAGAGACTGCGGACAGCACAGGGATGACCAGAGACTGCGGACAGCACAGGGATGACCAGAGACTGTGGACAGTACAGGGATGACCAGAGACTGCGGACAGTACAGGGATGACCAGAGACTGCGGACAGCACAGGGATGACCAGAGACTGCGGACAGCACAGGGATGACCAGAGACTGCGGACAGTACAGGGATGACTGCTGACCTTTGGGGAGGTGGGGAGCGGGTACCTGAATTTGACAGGTACCCGCTCTTACTTCCGCAGTTGTTCTTTGAACTTACCTGTTCCTCGATCCAGCCGTGCGCTGTCTTCCCGGCTTCTGTAATGGCGCTCGGCATGACAGCCGGGTGCCCAGTGCGCATGAGCGAGAAGCACTTGCGCTTTGTGATTGGTCCGGTGGCTTCTGGGATCTGTCATGTGTCCCAGGTACCGCCTTACCATTCACAAAAAGCACCGCTTCTTGCGCATGCGCACTTGGCACCCGGCTGTCATGCCCAGCGCCCACACTACAGAAGCTGGGAAGACAGCGCGCCGCTGGATAGAGGAACAGGTAAGGTCCCGCTGCAGAGCTGAGCGGCCGGCCCGGTATTCTGACACGGCCGCGGTGGAAATACCGGACCGGCCACTCCATATTCGCTCCATAAGACACACTGACACACTGACATGGAGGGCCGTATTAAACCGACCCTCGGGCCGTAAATGGCCCGCGGGCCGGACTTTGGACATGCCTGGTTTAAAGTAAAGGACTAAAAAAACCCTTTTCCTTTCCAGAAATAGAAGAGCAGCTAATATGTAAATGAACAGCTCTGAAACACCCGTCACCTTCCCAAATCCTGTTTACCTCCCAAATTATCACCCAGATTGGTAAATGCATAGAGCATCGGCGCCTTCAGAAGCAGCTGCTAATTCTCTGTTTATGTCAGTAATGCAGTGCTTTCCATGCCATTAATGCCTCTGGCGATTGGCTGCTGATCCACAGAATTAAGTTATTTTTGCACTCATTTAGGAAGAAACTTTACAGAATGTTTTCTTCTAGTAAATGGTCCAGGGCATACATGGCACATTTGGGAATAATTACATTACCATTTCATAAATCAGTTATTCTATAAGCAATTATAAACCTTTATTGAATATCACTGGAACCAGCTGGCAAAAAACTTTGATTCCCCATACCATTGCTCCTATATCAGGATCGCCTCTTTTGCAGTGGATATTGTGACAATGTTTAAAGCCCAACACCAGGCTCCTATTTTAATCCACTGCTATATATATTTTGTTTAATGTACCTTTTCCAGATTGCACACCGGGTCCTCTTCCTTAGTGGTCTCCCCTGGTGGCAGGTGGTCCTAGATGTTGCAGAGCTTTATGGCAATGTAAGGACACCCGTGCCTCTCTGCATCAATACCCTTAGATTGTATTGGGATAGGGAAAAGTATGCCTCCCTACAAACTCACTATCCTTAGTCTAAGAACATCTTGTGGCAAAAAAGAAGTACTGCTGGGGACAGGTTTGGATTGAATGTAAGCATTGCTTTTTTTTTTCATTTTGGAAGATGTTGCCGTTCAGATGGACTTCAAATACAGTGGGGCTGGGTCTTCCAACATGACAATGATCCCAAATATACCACCCGGGCAACAAAGGAGTGGCTTCGTAAGAAGCATATCAAGGTCCTGGAGTGGCCTAGCCAGTCTCCAGATCTCAACCCCATAGAAAACCTTTGGAGGGAGTTGAAAGTCCGTGTTGTCCAGCGACAGCCCCAAAACATCACAGCTCTAGAGGAGATCTGCATGGAGGAATGGGCCAACATACCAGCAACAGTGTGTGCCAACCTTGTGAAGACTTACAGGAAACGTTTGACCTCTGTCATTGCCAACAAAGGATATATAACAAAGTACTGAGATGAACTTTTGATATTGACCAAATACTTATTTTCCACCATAATTTGCAAATAAATTCTTTCCAAATCAGCCAATGTGATTGTCTGGATTTTATTTCTCATTTTGTCTCTCATAGTTGTGGTCTACCTATGATGCTAATTACAGGCCTCTCTCATCTTTTTAAGTGGGAGAACTTGACCAATTGGTGGCTGACTAAATACTTTTTTGCCCCACTGTAAGCTACAAAATTATTGCCAGGAAAATATGTGGCTAACAACTATGCTGGTAAACGCCACCTCTTAATTTGTGCCATCTATAGGCACAGGCCTGTTGTGCTGAATGGTAAATCTGGTCATGCTAGCTGATGAGCTGCAGATAAAAACTGCAATTTTTTTAGCAAATTCTTAGTTATTTGTCTGTGCCCACCTCCTCAAAATCATGTTGGTTCAAAGGAAAGAAAACTCATGTTACATTACAAAAACTGCATTATTTTCTTGGTTCAACTTTCTCAACTATAACATATTAAAGTGTGGTGGTCCAGCAGAGGACTAATTTTATTGTGAACTTCACAAGCACATACATAGTTGTATTATACTGTATGTGACAAGCAAACATATGCAACTCAATATATTCATACATCAAAAATGCCTTAGGTGCATGTCAAAGATAGACCTACCTCTTTTACAATGCATTTATTATAAGGGCAGAACTTTGCAGTGTGATAATATTGCTAAAAACTCTGAAATATTATACAATATTTCACAGATATTCATAAACAAAGTAGATAATAAATGACTGGCATTATCAAAATGCCCCCACACCTAAACCTTTTGAAATGGTGTTTACATGTGACATAAAAGATGTGATTATGTAAAGCAAGGCAATAAAACTAACAGATAAGCCAGCATTTATTCTCTGCAAATAGATAACTTAACAATTATCATGTATTACAGTCAGAGGTGGAAAGAAAAGTGACCTTTGCTGTACACGTGAAAAGCTACGTTTGTGTATGTAGGCAAACATGCTTGGAATCCAGTCATTTATCCTATTTTCATTTCTGCTTTTTTGTTTAAAGTGCATCTAAACTCAAAACTGTAGTTAGTGTGGGCTAGAGTACGTAAGAGCCCTCTCATATCTTGTCTGTCAGACTTACACTTTCCTATTTGTTCTGACAACTACTGTCACCAGGACTGAAAGAGAAAGAAAATATAACATTTTCAATGGTCACCAGAAAATAAATACAAATAAACCATGGATAACATTTCCAATGGGGACACTGGTTTGGGGAACACCTAGCTAAGAGAGGGGCTCCCCTCACTTTGTAGAGATTTCCTCTCACTTCTTGTTATATCTTTGGAACAGGAAGTAAAAGAAAATCTGCCCAGCAGGTCACAGACAGAAATGTACAAGTATAGTATATCAAAAGCTTGTTAGAATTTGTTATTACATTCTGAAGATCTGCCTCTAGCCCTCCTAGAAAGCTCTGGGAAGGCACAGACTAAGTCACCAGTGCCTAAACTGAAGGCCTTGGTAATCAGGGAGCTGATCAAAGTTTGTGATTTATTAAATAGATGCTGCAGATTAGGATTAGGATGACAGACAGAATGATTTGTCCAGTTTGGGATAAAAAGTCCCCTTTTAGGGGTTAGATATGCAAGTACTTTCAGCTGATAAAGTTTAAGGGTCCTTCCTCAGAAACAACAGAATACTGTGTGTGACAATTTTATTGTCGCATTTTGGCACCAACGGTTTTGTCTTCTTGCTACCTGCCAAAATATTATAAGCAGACCACACTCTCACAACAAGGTTCTCCCTGTATTCATATACTTATTGGGGTTATTTACTAAAATTGGAGAGTGCAAAATCTGGTGCAGCTCTGCATAGAAACCAATCAGCTTCCAGGTTTTATTGCCAAAGCTTAATTGAACAAGCTGAATTTAGAAGCTGTTTGGCTACCATGCACATCTGCACCAGATTCTGAGTGCACCAGTTTTAGTAAATCTCCCCCTTTGTGCTGGGTGAATAAATGTATTTCTCTGCATACAGTTTTAATTATTTTTACATGTAATTTTCAGAAAGGGGGATTAGGAAGATTTGTCCAATTTACTGTAAAAGGTCCTTCTTGACAAATTTGTGAGTGAGCTCACAGTTTGACCGTGTTCACACAGGCATACTTACAAGAGCTGCGTTTGCCCACATAGGCATGCACAGGTGTTCTGTGTATCCCCGTGCAATTATGTCAATTGGGATGCAGCAGCTGCACGGACACAGCCTCTGCTGCTGCTTTGAGAGGCATGTGGGTGCAGGTGCAGGTCCCGAACGAAGACAGTATAGGGGGAATTTACTAAAACTGGAGCACTCAGAATCTGGTGCAGCTGTGCATGGTGGCCAATCAGCTTCTAACTCCAGCTTATTCAGTTAAGCTTTGACAATAAAACCTGGAAACTGTTTGGTTTCCAGTTTTAGTGAATAACCCCCAATGCACTCAGTGACTCGAACCTGTACACCCCCACACTGATGTCAGCTTGGGAGCAGCAGCTGTGTCCGTCTAGCCACTGCATCGCAAATGACATGAATAGGAATACTGGCAGGTAAATGCACAGAAGAAATTATTGTAAACCTTATTTTATTAAATTTAATTTAAAAAGATGCTATACCTACCTATCTGTGCAATGGTATTGAGGGACTTCTGATGGACATGCTCCTGAGCCAAGCTGTGTGCATTCACAGACATACAGTGTGGCTTGGCCACGCCCTCCGCTCCCTCCTCATAGGATTTGACTGACAGCAGCAGCAGCCAATGGCTTCCACTGCTGTCAGTGTAGCCTGTGAATTCAGGAAAACAGAGCAGCACTGCTGCAGATGGGCACATCACTGGATCAAGAAGGGACTCAGCTAAATTTGATAAAAATTATACAAATTGCTTAAATTTCATGGCAGAAGCTGATGCACGAGATTTGTGAGGTATACAATCTTTTCTTGCACTATAGCATATTTTTGTAAATGGTGAAATGGTGTACAATATTTAGAATATGTCTTTAAATTACACCTGTCTCTTAGAAATACGTGGACTGACCTTTCTTCTAAAATGCCTGTTCCTTTACAGTCATGCTTTAGGATAAGTATAAAGCAGCCTTTCTTAACTTTTTTAACACCGAGGAACCCTTGAAATAAATTTAAGCTCTCAGGGAACACCTGCTAATTTTAGTTCTTAAGGGGTGATTAAAAATATACCCTTTACAATAGGAAGAAGGGGTGAGGTAGAATGCCACTCTTACAGACAGCTAAAAAGAACACTGGCACTATGTTGCTAGCCCTGCCAGGTGGTAAAGCACCCGGAACTTTGCAGGTGCCAATAAATGTGAGGTCAGTCTGCCACCAAGGAACCCCTAACCAGGGGCGGACTGACCATTTGGAAACTCGGGCACTGCCCGAGGGCCCGGGGTCAATAGGGGGCCTCATGAGATGCCCCTGGTACCTTTTTCATAGGCTTTTTTGAGTTTGGGCAAGGACACAGGGGCCCCATGATCCCCTATTGCCCGGGGGCCCCATGAGTTGTCAGTCCACCCCTGCCCCTAACTACCTCTCGAGAAACTCTGTCTGAGAATGGTTGGTATAGAGAGTTCAGATTTTTATGCCATTTGCACTGTGCTTGTTCTGGACCTTTGATTCAGAAGTACTAAAGCCACACACACACAGCAAGGAAATTAGCATTTTAAAAATGATTAAAGGAGAAGTATAGCCAAAGCTATTTTAGTTATAATTCTGTAGATCACTGGAGTGCAATCTGTTTTGCGGTCCTGTGACCCGCTCCAGTGACATCACTCAAGTAGTGATGTAGGCTCTGAAACGATCGGACCATATAATGAGGCTCCGTCCTGAAGCCTGGACCGACACCTCTCAGCGATCAGGGAGAATCTGAGCCAGCCCCTCCCGCCCCCTTCACAGCCTAGCGCTCCAGTGAGCGCTGGAAAGGCAGAGCAGAGAGCCGGGAACTGACAATCGCTCAGTTCTCACTGCAGAGCCGTCAGGGGACAGATGCAGCATCAGATCAATGCTGCATCCACCTAGGTGAGTATAAATATTTTTTTTTAAAGGCTATACTTCTTTTTTAAATAAAAATAATAGCAAATTGCATCTAAGCAACTTAATGAGTAAAATTACTGTTATAACAAAATATCACCAACAATAAAACTAGTAATTTTGCAGTGAAAACTATTATGCTGAAGTCACTTTGTTCATCTCTAGTGCTACAGACCACAGCCGTGTCTTCCTAGCAGTTGCCCTAATGTGCAAGTATGGAGTGCATTACATGTAATAACATATTTCCTGTTCTAGGATGGCAACACTCACTCCACTGTATATATGAAGGAGTAGTGTAGTTAAGGCTTTCCCCCAGATTTGGACAAAAAACACTCTATTCATTTCTATTATTTGTGGTTTGCAGAAGATAGCTTGGAAGGAAGATAACTTTGGTATACCAGTTCAATGCACAGGTAGTAACAAAACCATTGCATTTTGCGGTAAGCTCAATGGGTATATTTTTGTACTTGCTGAAAATGTTCAAAGTCTGAAAAAAGAAAACCAATGCAATCACCACATCTAAAGACTGGTAAGCTGCAATATAGCAGATTTTATGTAATACTGTGCATTGTTACTGTGATGCTGAGCTTTATTTTGACCAGAAGATGGGAGTGTTTACCAACTCTGTTCATCACATGTTCCAATACAGGAGAGCAGGGACCACTGGAACTTGTAGGCTGCAAGCAGAACTTCTTCCTACAGTTTAGCTGAGATCAAACTACACAGCCCAGGATCAATTGCAGGGGGCAGAAGCATATAAAAGTAAAGCCTGTGAACATGTGAAGAAAGAGGGAGAGACTTTGCTGCTGGATGGATGTGTAGGGGGGAACTGTGTGATGCCGTGTGGGCCCAGACTAGACCAGGTTGGGCCAGAAAGCCACATGTGTCATCAGAAAGATGGGTAACCTGAGGTGGCAGATTGGTGGGTAAGGGCCCCAACTAAGCCAGCAAAAGAACCCAATATATAGTGTAGTTGTGGGTGTTATCTCTGACCAACTTCCTGAAGCTTAAACATAGTCTCTTCTGACTGAGGTTCTACAAGTAAGCTAGCCTTGTGTTTTGTTATTCCTTTTTGGTCACTTGGAAAAAATCCCTCTGTCTGAGAACTATTGTTTATACCTTCAGTCCTGCAGGATGGGTGGGCATGTTTTAAAGGGGTACTGTACTCTGTTGCATTGTTTTGTTGCTATACTACCTCACTTATTGATAATTTCTGGTAACTGTATTTTGCCTGCCAAACTATTCTTCGATCCTAATACAATCTAATCATTTGTTTCACAAGTGTGTGCCTATTTTTCTTTGTGTGACAGCCAGGGAACTACATGGACAAGGTGCTTTGGTGGTGTCAACAGTGGTGGTGCTCTGCCCAGGGCTCAGTGACGAACAGAGAACCCAAAAATTCTTGTGGCTCCTTCAGAGGCAGCTCTACACCTTTTATGGGGGGGGGGGTGTTAGATATTATTTATGTTTATCTCCACTTTAAATGCACATGATGAATTTTTTAAAGGCACTCAGAGACATTAGAATCACTATTACATGTGGTAAAATTGCAATACTTTATGGAACAGGTGCAAAGTTTCATGTGACTGGGAAAATTTATGAAACATTGCAGTGCCATGTTAGGAGGTATTCACAAATTGTCAATGAGATTTCATTAATGCCATAAAGACAGATCTGCCCTGGCTAATGGCTGTTCTTTTAAATACAAGGGTCAGTGGGGCACACATAGAAGCTGGTTTCCTTTTACTAGTGGAACAGCAGATCCTAAAACATGTACATGCACAGCTATCAGTGCCCACCGGAAGGAAAGTGCTCAGTACTGCAAATGGTCCTGAACCCTAAAGTGTACATTCACTAATGCTGCCAAAGAAGAACAGTACATAGTGCCCTAAAACGTGACAGTTTATTCATGTCTGCTGCTAGCCATGACCCCTGTATCTTGCCTGGGAGACCTGGTAATTTCATGGAAGAAGCTTATGGCGTGTAATGCTACCCAGTGTTCTCAACAAACACATGATATTTACTTGACTGTCTTGCATATAAAGAGGTTTATTTCTGGCTACTTCTGTTTTAATGGTCAGGCGCTAAAGAATGTCTGTATAAGGAAGTATGATGATATAATGCTCCGTATGAACCTCAGGCAGATTTTTTACATCTTACCTAGTGCTCTCCAGTTATAACTGACTTTTAGAGACAAGTAGACACCTTTCTTGCTAAATTACTACAACAACCTTTCTCTAGCATACCTGAAATCTGTCTGTTAAGTATATTTGATGAATAATGTTGATCACATTATAAAAGAATATTTCTGAGGGAAGCATTGTTCTCATTTTTCATGACACCTAAAGTCAATGCTATAAAATGGATGAAACCTTTCCCCCTAGTATATCTTAATATCTCAGTATATCTGTGCTCACACTGCATGGGTTAAATACTTGTTTTGTCTAGGGCAGGGGTCTGCAACCTTTAAGACATAAAGAGCCACTTGGACCCGTTTCCGAGAGGGAAAAAAAGACTGGGAGCCGCAAAACAATTGCAACATTTAAAACAAATCCGACACTGCATATATTGCGAAAAGCGCTCTGGTCATGAAGGGGGTTTAAGGGCCCAGTAAGCAAAGGGTTAACCAGGGCCACAGTGTATCGTCATAATCACAATCATAGCCTTAGGTCAGTGGTGGGCAACCTTTTTTTTCAACTGAGCCAAATCTCGCCAAAACCACGATTGAAATTTATTTTGAGAGAAACATTTTTAAAACTGAAAATACATCCCCCATATAGTAATTCATCCCCCATAGTAATTCATCCCCCATATAGTAATTCATCCCCCCATAGTAATTCATCCCCCATATAGCAATTCATCCCCCCTATAGCAATTCATCTCCCATATAGTAATTCATCCCCCATATAGTAATTCATCCCCCCTATAGTAATTCATCCCCCATAGTAATTCATCCCCCATAGTAATTCATCCCCCATAGTAATTCATCCCCCATATAGTAATTCATCCCCCATATAGTAATTCATCCCCCATAGTAATTCATCCCCCATATAGTAATTCATCCCCCATAGTAATTCATCTCCCATATAGTAATTAATTCATCCCCCATAGTAATTCATCCCCCATATAGTAATTCATCCCCCATATAGTAATTCATCCCCCATATAGTAATACATCCCCCATATAGTAATTCATCCCCCATATAGTAATTCATCCCCCATAGTAATTCATCCCCCCATATAGTAATACATCCCCCATATAGTAATTCATCTCCCATATAGTAATTCATCCCCCATATAGTAATTCATCCCCCCTATAGTATTTCATCCCCCCTATAGTAATTCATCCCCCATATAGTAATTCATCCCCCATATAGTAATTCATCCCCCATATAGTAATACATCCCCCATATAGTAATTCATCCCCCATAGTAATTCATCCCCCATAGTAATTCATCCCCCCTATAGTAATTCATCCCCCCTGTGTCAATTCACTTACCTTTGCTCCGCGCGTTCCTCTAGCTGTGTTCCCACGCCGTTCTGGTCTTCAGGGCGGACTGTGAGAGGAGAGGAGTTTGTCACGCTGCCCCGCCTACATCCTGACAGCCAATGTTTGGAGGAGGGAGGGGAGCGGGCGCCCGGCACATAGAAGAGCTGCATTAAAAGAGCCGCGGCTTGCCGACCCTATTGCCTGTCACCTGGTGGGCAGTGTGCTCCGGAGCCGCAGGAAAGGTGAAAAAGAGCCGCATGCGGCTCCAGAGCCGCGGGTTGCCGACACCCGGTCTAGGGGCTTAGGAAAAAGCTGTACTTACCCATTCCTCTGATCCTCTGGAAAACTGCGCTCCCCCACAGCCAGCAGTGGACTGTTCCTGCCGTCCTAACATCTAGAGCCGGTCTATGGGCATGATCACATCAGGAACTGCCTATTCACAAGACCGCTAGCATGCAGGGGGGCAGCAGTGGTGGGGACTGGTCTTGCTCTCAGAGAATTGATGGATTAGGTGAGTATATCTTTTCTTTCTGAGCCCCTAGACAAAAACAAACATTTAACCTATGCAGTGCGGGCACAGCCCCACTGCATGGGAAAATAATATTTTTGTCCAGATTTCATCTTTAAGTATGGGAGAAGAAACTGTCCCCTTACAGTACAGAAAATTTGATACTTATGGTGTGAATCTGATCTTACACAGTTCAAGATAAGTTGATCTGGTCCAACCATCATGACAGTTATAGACCATTACATGTTTTGCTTTGCATATTTTTATTTACAACAAAAGTACGTAGATGTCACAAAGGCTGATTTACTAAAGAATTTATGAATGCTCACACAATAAAATGTGTAAAGATTTGCTTCAATTATCCATTCATGTAAAAAATTAAATCTGTGCATTTAATTTTATGTGCACATGATTGAATAACTGGTGAATA
The DNA here is from genome assembly GCF_062004578.1 of Staurois parvus. Lineage (NCBI taxonomy): Eukaryota > Metazoa > Chordata > Amphibia > Anura > Ranidae > Staurois > Staurois parvus. The sequence goes on from NW_028318690.1 coordinate 1,856,214, forward strand.
TTTACAAAATTTACTGTGTGAACTTTCTCAAATTCTTTAATAAATCGAACCTCAATGATTCACCTGAGACTGTCAGTGTTTATATTTTATTTTATTTTTTCATCCAGATTGAACATTGAATGTAACATGTAACTCATGTAAGGTTGTCATTTTTTAACAACTGTTTGAGATTAATAATAAGCTTTTTTTAAAAATCCCCACCATGGCCTAAATAAGTGGCACAAATTCAGTATACAAGATTGGAACTTTTATTACCTGTTTGAATAGTGACTGTGATATTTACACATAGTTACTGTCATACTTACTGTATAATGGCCAAAACAAACATAACAAACAAAACTGGATAAAGTGGGTTGATGATGTTGTAGATTAAAGAATTACTCACATGTGTCATCTACAAACCCAACCATTGTTTCATACAGATCTTCATCAGAACCTGGGTGAAGCGAACATTTCATCAGTATATCGGTGGATAGGTTTACCATGGTCTCGTATAGGGAGTCATCATTTTCTCCTTGCATTAGTTCTTCCTTAATGTGTGTTTTTAACATATCAGCAGTTTCCTTGATGGAAAGAATATACATATGGGATGCTGACACAAAATGATGTTATAAAGTGACGACATAGAGATAAAGATTATTCGTATAACAATATGCATTACAAAATCCAAATATTTTTCCTTTTATGCTGTTAAAGCACGCATGCCGAAAAAAAAAAAACACAACCCACCCCTTTTCCTCCATAATCAGTACTTACCAAATGAGGTTTAATGTTGATAAATGTAAGATTATGCACTTGGGGGCTAAGAATATGCATGCATCATACATACTAGGGGGTGTATAACTGGGGGAATCAATGGTGGAGAAGGATCTGGGGGAATCAATGGTGGAGAAGGATCTGGGGGTTCTGGTAGATCACAAGCTTATTAATGGAATGCAATGCCAAGCTGCTGTTTCTAATGTGAGCAAAATCCTCTCTTGTATTAAAAGAGGTATAGACTCCAGAGAGAGAGATATCCTATTACCCCGGTACAAATCATTAGTAATACCTCATCTGGAATATGCAGGTCAGTTTTGGGCACCATTTCATAATAAGAGCATTGGGGAACTGTAGAAAGTACAGAGAAGGGCAACCAAACTGATACGAGCCATGGAGGAGCTCAGCTATGAGGAAAGATTAGAGGAACTGAATTTATTCTCTCTGGAGAAGAGGAGATTAAGGGGGGATATGATCAACATGTATAAATACATCAGTGGTTCATATAGTGAACTTGGTGTAGAGTTATTCACCCTGAGGTCATCACAGAGGACAAGGGGACACTCTTTATGTCTGGAGGAAAAGAAATTTCATTTCCAAATATGGAAAGGTTTCTTCACAGTAACAACTGTGAAAATGTGGAACAGACTCCCTCAAGAGTTGGTTCTGGCCAGCTCAGTTTGCTTTAAAAAAAGGTCTGGATTCTTTCTTGGATACACAGAACATAACCGGTTACTAACATTTATAGGTAGAATTGATCCAGGGAATATCCGTTTGCCTCTCGGGGAATTAGGAAGGATTTTTTTCCCCTGCAGGAGCAAATTGGATCATGCTCTGCTGGGTTTTTTGCCTTCCTCTGGATCAACTGTGGGTAAGGGATTATAACTTTTTGGTTGAACTGGATGGTCTTTTGTCTTTTTTCAGCCATACTAACTATGTAATTATGTTATACTTACCATTGTCGCCACTATTCTACCATTCCGATCCCCACTGCAACCCTGAAAAGACTAGGAAAAGACTAGCTATGGAGAAGCATGTTACCTGTGACCTACATCCGCACAATCCAGTGCTTGGGGAATATGCAGCCAATTGTCCGTCCACAGAGATGTCATAAGGAGGGATGGAGTGGGGTGTCTTCAATGTGCAGCTATTGACAATACTAGGTTGGAGACTTTGCAGGTGCAGATCTGGGTGTCTCTAGGCAGGCAGGCTAGGGAGGGTATATTCCAACTCCAGCTTTATTATTTTTTTTTAAAATTAGTTTTCCTGCCCGTTTCCCCAACACTGTCCCCTGCAGGCTTACCGTCAGCCCAGAGTGTCAATGACCAGTAAGGCTGTAATGTCAATGACCCTCATTCTGGGGGTGCATCATAAAGCCACCCTAGACTCAAAAGAGAATCCTGCAGGAAATGGTGTGATGTCATTATGTGGCACCATTCTCTACAGCATTCAATACCCGCCTACTGCTGAAGGGAGAAAAGAAGAAAGAGGATCTGTGGTGTCACACAACTGAACCAAAGACAGAAAAGAGGCATGTATAGAAAAATATAAACAAAATACCTTAAGCTGGTCTTTAAGGCAGCTATTGTTGTACGACATGATTTTTAGATTTCATCCTCCTAATGTCATAGTTTTAATTTTTTCCAAGTCAGACACTATCCTTGCATAGTTTTAGGAAAACTGTTTTGAAGTCCTGAACCTTAAAATCATTGTAAACTTTCAAATGTTTTTGTTGTTTTAACTAGATATTAGTGTAGGTATATTGTTGTTGTTTGCCTTAGGCTTACCTTGTTACTAATGTAATGATGGGCTCACTTGTTGTGCAGTTTGTAGACACACAAAACAAGAGGTAACAACTCAAAGTACTGCTCTATACACTTAGTACATATCCAGTGCCTGTACAACATCAAATTGGAATTAAAGTTCAAATAATTGTGCAGTCTGTAGTGACGTTTTGCAATATTCTTCCACAATGAGTGCCCAAATCACTGTGTGGTGCTTCCCTCCTGTGTTCCCACACTCACCGACAGTTGTGAATCTCTTGGGATTGCTGGGACTTGTATTCCCCTCAATCAGTCCCTCCTCCACTGCATCTCCAGGGATCAGAAGGCTGGCATATTGTCACATGAAAGGAGTGGCAAGAGGGGTCCACATAGCATAAACACTGGTCTGGCATTTTCAATGCTTTTCTAAGTACTCTTTATGTAAGGGCAACTACCGGTAATTTTAATTGTGAGATTAATAAAAATGGAATTATGCTATGTGAAGTCCTCTTGCCATTCCTTCTTTTATGTGAGAGTATGCCACAGTCTTCAATTGTGGTTTCACACATTTTTATTATATCATATTTTTCACAATTTTGGTGACACATTTGGTGATATATTGTTTTCGCAGTCCTAGCGCGGATAGTTATTGTATTTATATATCAAGTTTGTAGACACAACTTGTACATTTATTGCCTCTGTTAACTAAAGCTATACATTCCCCTGTGTCCACGTATTATTTCAGTTACCTGGTTCCTATGTGCCAAATAGGCAAGACAATTTCCTGTTCCGGGTCAAACAGTATCTGATGCATGTCTCACCATCCCCTCTGTCTTGCAACACATTAGTATCACAAATGTGAGAATGCTAATTTGATGAAACATACCCTGTCCAGCTGATTGAGTGAGCTCTCTGTCTGTCTGTGTGATCTATATACTGTATAGCTCTCGTGTGCATGGGATTGTGGGATATGTAGTTTCTAGAGGAAAAGTGGGATATGGAGTTGAAGTGCCAGGTCTTATACTAAAGACAGAGGTCATTCATTAACTTCATTAACCTGCTCAGAGCCTTACTGAATGCCTCATGTTTCAAACAGCTGATACAGAAATGTGAAGATTTATTGTATTATAGGCTGGACATACAGGGCAACAAATTACAAACTATATGATCCACACATTGTTTTGTTTTTATACAGCATTCACTGCAGCACATTATGATGCACTTTAACTGCTTCCCCTCCGCCCTATAGCAGAAATATTGCTACAGGGCGGCACAGGTGCGCAAAATCACGGCACCCAGTGATTGCCGAGTATCTCCAACGGGGGAGAGACCTGTGTATAAACAATACAGATTTCTTCCCTGTCAGCTCTTGCACACTGCTTTGTATGGCTCTGCTATGCACTGTGTTTACTGTGAAGCACACACACACAGCCCAAGTAGTAAAACAGTACACAGCAAGCAGTTTGATCGCCCCAGATGTTAATCCCTTCCTGCCCAGTACCATTAGTACAGTGTCAGTGCTTTTTATTAGCACTGATCACTGTATTGGTGCCACTGGGGATGTCAGTGACACCAAGTCAGTTCCCCTCAGTGTCAGAATGCCTGCCGCAGTCCCGCTATAAGTCGCTGATCGCTGCCATTACTAGTAAAAAAAAATAAAATTCCAATATATATACTGCCATTTGTAAACGCTATAACTTTCATGTAAGCCAATTAATTGATACGTATTGGGATTTTTTTCAGCAAAGACATGTAGCCCAATACATTTTGGCCTAAATTTATGATGAAATTTGATTTTTTGATGTTTAATAGCGAAAAGTCGAAAATACTGTTTTTTTCTTTTCACAAAGTTGACGGTCTTTTTTTGTTTATAGTGCAAAAAATAAAAATTCACAGGCGATCAAATACCACCAAAAGAAAGCTCTATTTGTGGGGAAAAAAGGACGTACATTTCATTTGGGTGCAGTGTTGCATGACTGCACAATTGTCAGCAGGGGCGGACTGAAAACCCATGGGGCCCCCAGGCAATAGGAGATCATGGGGCCCCTGTGTCCTTGCCCAAACTCAAAAAAGCCTATGAAAAAGGTACCAGGGGCATCTCATGGGGCCCCCTACTGACCCGAGTTTCCAAATGGTCAGTCCGCCCCTGATTGTCAGTTAAAGTACCGCAGTACCGTAACACAAAAAATGTCCTAGTCAGGAAGGGGGGTAAATCCTCTGGAGGGCAAATGGTTAACACATCACTGTGTGAACTGGCAAATTATACAACAAGGCTTTTTACGTTACCTGTGCTTTGGGACACATGTAGTGTGAACAAGCTAATGTTTTAACCATTATAAATTGTTCACTGAGATAGGTGGAACCAAACTCAAACATAGTCATGGCCACTTTACTGCATGTTAAAAGCTATATATTGAAACTAGGAAGAGGCTAGTATATGCAGTAATAAAACTTTTTTTTCTGAATATGATTCTGAATGAGTACATTTACTATAGACTTACCACATATTCATCGATGAACTGTCGCAGATCCTTAAAACCGTATTTTTCTGCAATGTTGTTAGGAAAGTCTCCATTTTTATTTGACACACTATAGGCTTGTAAAGCTCCAGGGCAGGTGAGCAAAAGGGCTGTCAAATTTTTCAGCCCATATTTTGCAGAAAAATGAAGAAGAGTAGGCAATTCTTCATCTCGTTGATCTAAAATAAAATATGAAGGACATTAAAGTAGTAGTATTAAACCCTTAGGGTTGGTTCACACCAGATGCAGTCCAGTGCTTTTTTTTTCTGCACCAAAAATGCATGCACAGTGTCAATGTATTCCAATGGCCCTAGTTCACACCAGTGCAGTCAGGTCCAATCAGTTTCTGGTGCAGGAAAAACATGTAGCACATGCTGCATTTTTTTCTTCACAGAATTGTACTGGAACACAGCAACACTTATCAAAAATGCACCACAATGGAGTCTGGTGTGAACTGTGAGCAAAAACCCATCCAAAATGCATCCGGAGTGCGTTTTTGTAGTGTGAACTGGCCCTTAGTATTTTTTTAGTTGACACACTGAGCACAGTAAAAAAAAATTCTCCAGTAAAGTAGTTATTACCAAATCATTTTACAACTTTCAGTACATCTGGCTCCTGCTCTCTCAGTGCTGCTTCCTTAAACTTCCAGTCTTAACAGGAAAGAGTTAACAGTGGATAGTGCAGCTTTCAGTCAATCTGTTAGCTTGGAGAAGGGGGGAGCGGGAAATGCCTTGCCATCCTAAGCTATGGGGTTTCTATGGATGCACACTGTGTAGGGAGACACAGCATTAGTCTCTGCATGCAAGCATAGCTCTATAGCAGTGGTTCTCAACCTGTGGGTCGCGACCCCTTTGGGGGTCGAACGACCCTTTCACAGGGGTCCCCTAAGACCATCAGAAAACACATATTTCCGATGTGTAAAGAGCAGCTACTGTGTAGAAAGCAGCTGCTGTGTTGAAAGCAGCTACTCTGTTAAAAGCAGCTACTGTGTTGAAAGCAGCAGTATTGGAGGTAAAACGACACTCATGAATTATAATTACTGGGTAAATAATTTTATGGTTGGGGGTCACCACAACATGAGGAACTGTATTAAAGGGTCACAGCATTGGGAAGGTTGAGGACCACTGCTCTATAGGATGCTGCAAGTGAAAGGAACCACCCTGAAACAAGAAACCTGGGGCAGCAGTCATGGCACCATTTTAAACTGGAACAAAGAGAAAGATTAAAATATGAAGAAGCTGCATACTTAATAAATTTAAATCAGCTGCTGAAAGTCCTTAAAGAGGATCTTCAACCTGTAAAGAAAAAATTAACATTCAACAGCTGCAAATACTGTAGCTGCTGAATTTAAAAAAAACACACACTTACCTGTCCCAGGCTCCACCAATGTCCTCACCCAACCTGGCTCTTTACCCTGTCTTTGGGTCCGGCACCGCCATCTTAACTGTGGGCAGCCAACTGTGATTCCTTGTGGCTTCACAGCCATCTGCCCACTGCACATATGTAAGCTGTGCTGCGCCCCATGAATGGTCCTGCAGTCTCCTGTGACCTTTCACGAGTCCCGATAGGATGCGGGGCAAGGAGGGGGGTCGAACTTCTGCTCCAATCACCAAGGCAGTCAGAGCGGAAGTGGGTACAGGTACCTGTCAAAAGCAGGTACCCGCTCCCCCCCTCCCAACAAATATTGCAAATATGGGAGAGGAGGGGAGAAGAGGATGAAAAGCAGAACCTCCCCTTTTGGGTGAAGTTCTGCTTTAAAAACTGAGGATTCAATATCACTTCGAGCAATGTAGCAAACATTGTATTTAGCTGCTCCCTTTAGGACTGAGGTCCTCAAACTTTTTAAACAGGGGGCCAGTTCACTGTCCCTCAGACCGTTGGAGGGCCGGACTATAGTTTTAAAAAAAAACTATGAACAAATGCGGACACAGTACAGGAGATGACCAGAGACTGCGGACATACTACAGGAGATGACCAGAGACTGCGGACACAGTACAGGGGATGACCAGAGACTGCGGACACAGTACAGGAGATGACCAGAGACTGCGGACACAGTACAGGAGATGACCAGAGACTGCGGACATAGTACAGGAGGTGACCAGAGACTGCAGACGTAGTACAGGAGATGACCAGAGACTGCGGACGTAGTACAGGAGATGACCAGAGACTGCGGACGTAGTACAGGAGATGACCAGAGACTGCGGATGTAGTACAGGAGATGACCAGAGATAAATGGCCTTGGCGGGCCGCATGTGGCCCGCGGGCCGTAGTTTGAGGACCCCTGCTTTAGGATGTATCTAAACCATAATCTGAGAGTGGCTTTATATTTGTACTTTAACATTTGTACTATAACTAGCTGTATAATAAAGTGCACAAATTACAAAATGTATGATTAAGTAATTCTACTTATTTGAGTTTCAAAATTATTATATATCAGTCTTAAAAAATGCCTTCTATATATCAATAGAAAATAGGTTGTTTTCAATTCAAATATAATTCTAGGGGATGTGTGGCTTTTAATTGTCTCGGAATTGGCGCCTGGTTTGTCACAAGACCAAGACATGCATCCTGTGCAAATAAAAGCACTTTTCTGTTGTTGCATCAGATATGCTTATCATTTTTTCAACATTGTGCAAATACTTGTCTGCACACTTTGAGGTTTCCAAACTAAGTAAAATCAGAAACTATGACCAGAAACTATTTTTGGTTTGATGGTATTTTTTATCTACAGACTAGGGGTGTGGCTATGGGAGCGAAATTCGCTCCCAGCCTGGCCAACCTGTTTATGGCCAGGTGGGAGGAAGACGTTATATATGCCAGAGATTGGCCAGAGCTTGTTTTCTACAAACGATATATAGATGACATTTTGCTCTTTTGGAAAGGAGAGGAACAAGCACTAGTGAATTTCTTTGGGACTCTTAATAATAACACGCTAAATATTAAACTCACTTATGAGTATAGTAAAATCAGTATAAACTTTTTAGACCTTACATTAATGAATTCGAATGGGGCTGTTGCGACCTCTTCCTTTTTTAAGGAAACGGATCGCAACAGCTACATTCCCACTAGTAGCTGCCATCATCCATTGTGGCTTTCTAATGTACCCAAAGGTCAATTTCTCAGAATTAGAAGAAATTGTACTTCATTGGACACTTATCATGCACAGGCCTCTGTTCTGAAAAATAGATTTATTGAGAGAGGATATGAACAATCTCATCTTACTCACATTATGCAAGAAGTAGCGAACATGGATAGGGAATCACTATTGACTGATAACCCAGTATGCAAGCCATCGAAGGTTTGCCCTTTTGTGACTACATTTTCTGCTCAGTTTAAAACAATTACTAAAATTATTAACCAAAACTGGAAAATTCTTAAAACTGATCCGGTTTTAACTAGGATCTTGCCGGACAAGCCTGAGATTATGTTTAGGAGAGCACAACCTTTGAGAAACACAATAGCCCCTAATATCATTAACCCGCCCAATAAAACTACTTTTTTCAATAACATGGTGGGCTTTTTCCCGTGTAATAATTGTATCATATGTACATGTAATAGACACAGGAAAAAGAGAATTGATGACTTCACATCCACCAGCACTGGGAGGACCTATAAAATCAATAACTTCATATCGTGCAAAAGCAGATATGTCGTTTATCTTTTGCAATGTCCTTGTAAAAAACAATATGTCAGACGCACCACCAGGAGACTTAGAGACCGACTGCGGGAACATGTTAACAATGTGAAAAAGGGTTACAGAGAGCATTCATTGTCAATGCACTATAGGACACATCATAACAGGGACCCATCTTCCTTGATATTTGCAGGAATTGATGTAGTACAAAATCACTGGAGGGGAACGAATAAAAAGAGAACAGTTTCCCAGATGGAAACTAAATGGATTTATCAGATTGATTGTATGCGTCCTAAAGGACTTAACATAGACATGGACATTAACTGTTTCATTGACAATAGCTAGCATCAGTTTATTCCTCCTACTGTATTGTCGTCCTCTTTGTCACTGGTCGGTTTTTAGGTCATAGCGAAGTCAATTTTATAATTTTATAATCACTTTCTTTTATTCTATTCTATTTTATCTTATTCTATTTTAATACAGGAATATTCTATTTTTAATGATTGTATTGTAATTTATCATATATGTCTCTTATATTATTGTTGTAATTAAATTAATGCGTTATATGTTTTTATATTTGAGATATTGACTGTGAGTCTACTATTGATTGGGATACCAACAGGGACCACCAGGTATAATTCACATTTTAAGTTTAATCTTCATCTTTTGGCCCAGAGAATCATTGTCCATGTATGTGCTGGTCAGACTGATGATAATATAGCTGTCTGTCCTCGATCTGCGCTGTATATGGGTTCCTGTGGCAATACATCTTTCCCTGGTGATCCTTGTTGTGTTGTTTACTCTGCAACTCCGTACTGACGGCACTCGCGCATGCGCCGTTCGGCGGGCTACATGAAAATGGCGCCCGATACGGAGACATTTGTCTATTGGAAAATGGCGCACGTCCACGGCGCATGCGCCGTTTTCCTTATTTAGGTCCATCACAGACGTCCACCGCTGTAAGCTAACCCCCTATGACTACGTGCTTTCGCACGAAACGCGTCAAGGAGCGGCTACTGCGGTGTGACTTCACGCCGACCGGCGCCACGAGGGCCCCGGCGGCCATTTTCAAACTTATTTATGCATGGTCAGTATCTCTCCTGCTCCTGCCTGTATTGTATATTTTTTTGGGAATAAATACCCCTTTGCCATTAAGGTATCACACTGTTTGGCCTCCTTTTGTTCTTTGGGCTCCGGTGGGAGCCTTTTACATCTGCAGAGCGGCCTTTTCATGTGTGGCAATACTATCAAGTGGCGAGGGGCTCTTGACCAGATCTGACCAGACTCATATAAGGATCCTGGATGTCTTGAGAGTATCTGCTTTGAATGCGCATTGTGATTGCATATCTGGTGAGTGCGCAATCTTTACATATTTATCACCTCATCCACGGATCCAGCCATTGGATTTTTTGAAGATCTTCTTGAGATCTTTTTTGATCACGCTATAGACTATGTTTAATCACTTTTAGTCACCTATAAGTGATAAAAATAATTTTTGCACTTTATCTGCACCTTAATACTGCTTTACATAAATGTGTATATATGCTCTAATTTAGCGCTGCACCCCCTCTTTATGTATATTAAGTAAAATCAGTCCAATGGTTTTGATGAAGTCCAACTTGAGCAAGACCTTTGGAACAGTCTTACCACCTTCTTAATGACATTTATGGCTTTAACCATTCACTATAAAGCCTAGAGATTGTATAAGTCAGAACTTGCAGTATATCAAGCAGATTACCTCACATACACAGGTTTGCTAAAATACACCAGGACCTACCTTTCTTCACATTAACATTTGAGTGAATGATTGAGGGTAGCCCGCAGATCACCTTGCAATCTTCAAGTCTAATAATGACTTTACAAAGTATTTTGGCTCATTGTTTCTCCATAATGTGCTCTACTCTGATCTTGGTACAGATATTTTAACAGTCATCAAATGTAGTTGCAATCATCTCTACTAAGAAAACTGTAATGCCAATGTAAATTATGTTATGCTTTGGAGGAGATTTACTAAAAATGGAGCGTTTACAGTCAGGTGCAGCTCTGCATAGAAACCAATCAGCTTCCAGGATTTATTGTCAAAGCTTAATTGGACAAGCTGAAGTTAGAAGCTGATTGGCTACCATGCACCGCTGCACCAGATTCTGAGTGCTCCAACTTTAATAAATCTCCCCCATTGGATAAATGCCAATGTATGTGGATTTCACAGCCTGTAACACAACCTGTGAATGGAGAGATTTCTCTGACTGATCAGACTCTCCTCCATTCACAGACTGTGTTACAGGCAGTGCAATCACTTTTTTCAATAGCTAAGAGGGCAGGGAGGGGTGTGTTCTCATCGGATCATCTATAGTGCAGAGTCAGGAGACCTAAATCTGTTAACCACCACAGCACCAAAAGGTCAGCAGTAGAAAAAGAACAAGGCAGCCCTGCAGCGGAAACTTCTAAAGACTCCAGCAGCCTGCTTAATGTGGGACATACTTTATTGCAGGTAAGTAATGAAGGCATACCATTCTTCTGTTACTCCTTCCCTGTTGCTACCCTATTGCTCCAGGCTCCCAATGTCCCTCTCTACTCCTCCAATGTTTATTTTGTTTCACCTGTGCCTCAGCTACTGTTTTTTTACTGCCTTCTTAGTGCCCAAATTACATTGTTAGTGCTGACCTTGTGCCAATTACATCCTATTAGTGCTAGCCTTATGCTCTCTTAGCACCAGCCTTGATCCTCCACCACAGTGTTGCTGACACCTGCTATTAAAGCCCAGCCTATGCATGGCCAATGTTTGATTTTGTAATCCTGAATAAAGTGGGTGCGCCTTCCATTCTGCTGTCACTCTCAAGTACTGCACACTGTACAGCAGCTCTGCTCAAAAAAGATTTTACGTTGTCTCAGCAATTTATTTTATTAAAGGAAATATAATGCATAGTGATGTCAAACACAGCTTCAGCATGTGTCAGTTCAATGTGTATTTTGTGCCCCAATACTCACTGTGTTAATGCAGCCTATTCATTTGTAATAGAATGGCAGTGCACCTTAATGCCAAAATAAATTGGAATGGACAGCATAGTGTTGAATATTTATTATCTTGCCATATCAAATGATCAGGCATTTTTTTCACACAAGCAGACAAAGATGTGAAATAGCCATCCAGAAAGGTATACTTTCATGTAACTTCTTGTGTTTGTTTCATGTAATATCTTCTTCCGAGATGCTTGGCACATTACATTGCAGCAGAGATGGATTAAGGCAGAATGGGGCCCTAGGCAAGGTAGCAGCTTTGTCCCCCCTTTTCTGTACTGGCATGGCTTGCCCAATTAAAAGCAGCATGGCTTTGAACAGTTGTACAAAAACTACAGCTCTGGTGGTTTCATGGAACCCCTCGTGCTTTCCTCTGCAGTTCCCAAATTATGGGAGGATTTTTATGCTCTTGTATTGTGGCATTCATCATTTAATTTATGCATATAATATCATATATTTGTCTGATTGACATCCCTAAAGTCAATAGATATTTTTGAAGAGCCTATATACTGTATTATAAATGACATGGTGCTGTGATTCCCCATCAATCTTGCCCCATCAATCTAGAACAAACATGGTCATAGCAGTGTTTTTCTATTAGAAATACTTACAGATAAGAAAAGCAGGTTATTAAGCATTAAGCACCTGCCGAGCTGAAGGGATGGCTGTACTGCCTACATTGCCTGCAGCTCTGCCAGGTTCTCCTCCTCTCCCTCTTCTATATTTGTGCCCCCACCCCCCTGCTGTCTGGGTTCCACATGTGTCCCTCATTCACCAGTTTTCTGGGACCCCCTGTGTGCCATTTGCCTTGCAGTGCTGCCGAGGATCATTTTGGGATGAAGATGGGGGGGGGGGGGTTGTCATAAATATGTTATATGTACCACCCTCTTTCTTCTGAATAAACGCAGTGATACCAATGGATCGTGTGTCCATTCATCAGTGAAGCATAGTAAACTATGCTTCAGGTTGTGAATGAACAGAAAGCCTCTAAGTGCTTCCTATTTATTCATGTGTGCAGCTGAAGCTGCAGAGAAAGGGACTGATTAATCTATGTCCTCTGTCTCTTTCTCATTCTCAAATGTGCGACATCAGGGGTCTATTTAGACCCCTAATATTTCACCAAAGCCCCCCAACAGGGCTCTTAAAAAAGTGTTAAAAAACCCAACATTCTGCCAGGTGGTAAGCAGGTATATCGTCCTGCATTAACACTGCACTAGCGCACTGCAACCATGTGCTATGCATGCAGTTGCGCAGCACTTGAATGGGTCTTGTACAATGGGAGTGTAATTTCTGCAATGGCTGTGAGCAAAGCGCAGCTCAGCTGTGGGGTTTTACCACCCCCAATCTTACATGTGAATGAGACCCAATTAATGTGTTGGGTTTTACCACACACACACGCACACACACACACAAACATTACATGTGAATGAGCCCAATTAATGATTATGACTTGCGGCTGTGTTCCTACAGTTGTTTCATCCCCATAGCAAAACATTGGCCTCTTTCACACTGACGGTCTGATCAGACAATTCATATCTCTTTCTGTGGGGCGCTGACACCCGCCGGCATTCAAACTGATCCTGTGCACTAAAAACATACAGACAGGGATCCATTCCCCATCCATCTAGCGGACCGTTTCCATCCGACCACCCCATACAAAACAGCTGGCTGTGTCTGTGTCCACTCTGCATCAGCAGAGCAGACACAGACCTGTCGTCCACTTGCTCAGTGGGGATCAGCGGAGAGATCCCCGCTGAGCAAGCGGATCTGCTGATGTGCCTGCCCCATCTGAAAGGGGCCATAGGCTGCCTGCACAGAGCCCAAATACCTCATTCACACACAGAGCTTGTTTTAGCTTCAGCAGGAATTTTGTTGTGTTTGTGTCCACTAATATGAATAATTTTAGTGTATTTTTATCAAAAATATAAATCGATATTTTCAGGCTGCACGGGGCCCCATAATTTCTAATGCAATGTTGTATGCTGCGTTACACTGCAAAGTAGGCGTGTTTAAAATGTGTGCCATTCAGAAAAAAAGTCACTTTTAGCTCCAGAGGGCTTGCTTTGCTTTTACTGCTTCCGAATTTGTTACTTAAATGGCAAAGTCTGGGAACGGGTTCACTTTAATGTCTGTAACAGATACAGCTTTTCTATATAGTTCACGAGTTCTTGCACACAGTACTGATGTCTGAATGTCAGATTTTCCTGGCAGAAGTTCTTGTACAAACACAAAATTAGTGTGGGCTGTATATTGCATGTGTTTAGCCATGTATACAGGGTGGATAAAAATCAATGATTTTTTTAAAAAAATCAAAAAAATCAGATTTTTTTTATTTAACTCAGATTTTTTTTTATTTAAATCAGATTTTTTTTAAATAAAATGCTTTTTGAGGAAAATATATTACCATCCAAAGGTTATTCCATCATAAAATAAAGATTAGTTTTTTAATTATGTAGAATAAGGCTGTATATGTTTAATTTTTTTGGTAAATAAATTCCATTAATCCATTCACAATGTCATGCTCTTCCAGAGATTTTTGTAAGATTATTGGGCAGTTTCTCTGCCTACAAGATATTATCACAGATGCTTGGTTTACTTTGCAGTTCTCAAAACTGTATATCTATAACTACCACTTCCTCAAATATAATAAGTGACAAATTAGAAAAACCAATATACAACAAAACTTAATTCCCCATAGCACAAATAAAACCTTCACCCTTGAAGATATGAAATAGCAATATGAAAATGTGCCAAAATTACATAAATAAATAAATACTTGTACAATTCACCCCATAAAGCAACTATATATCAATATTCCAAAAGAAATTCAAAAAAGTAAAAATGTCCCAAAAAAAGTCCAAGCAAAATTAATATAAATCCAAAAAATTCCAAAAAATATAAATATAAAAAAATAAAACTGAGAAATCCTTCCAATCCTTCCTTTCTCATGATAAACCTCAAACAAAAAGAAAAATATCACATAGTGTATTATCTTTATAATATAATGAAATATTCGTGACAACACTCTGGTGATTATCCAAATAAAAATATAATTTATTTTTTAAGTAATTAGTGTAAAAAGTAAACCAAGTGAATCAACATAATTAATTAAAAAATATATAATATATAAAATAAATTAGTGCAAAACACTGTGTACTGTGAATCACTCTTCCAGTGCTCCAAAAACAAATCCACACTGTGCCACTTCTATTATAGTAAGGAATATATACCCTTACCAACACTCCTCCATAAACCTGCTTTTAATATTTATCCTATGGATGGGATCCTCCTAAAGTGCTCCCCCAGATTCCACTGTATTCAGGGAATACAGGGTATCCCTTATGATTAAGTCGATGACGAAACCCGTCAAGGGCTGTGACGTCAAGACGCATACAGGAACCGGAAGTCGACCGGTGGCCATTTTGCAAAAGGGAAAAAGAGGATAAAGACTGTATCTTGGTCCCTGGATGTTCCCTGGATGGTAGCTTGGCGGTTTTTACGGTATTTAAAGCGGTTTTGAATCATTTGAAATGTGAGCAGTTTTAATAAAGTTTCTCTGTACATTACTTTGGCGGTATTACACTATTTGTCCCTCATATGCTTTCTATCTATATGGTGCCAATGATATGGAGATATGGAAAATCCTGCTGGAATAGTGCCCTGAATACAGTGGAATCTGGAGGAGCACTTTAGGAGGATCCCATCCATAGGATAAATATTGAAAGCAGGTTTATGGAGGAGTGTTGGTAAGGGTATATATTCCTTACTATAATGGAAGTGGCACAGTGTGGATTTGTTTTTGGAGCACTGGAAGAGTGATTCACAGTACACAGTGTTTTGCACTAATTTATTTTATATATTATATATTTTTTAATTAATTATGTTGATTCACTTGGTTCACTTTTTACACTAATTACTTAAAAAATAAATTATATTTTTATTTGGATAATCACCAGTGTTGTCACGAATATTTCATTATATTATAAAGATAATACACTATGTGATATTTTTCTTTTTGTTTGAGGTTTATCATGAGAAAGGAAGGATTGGAAGGATTTCTCAGTTTTATTTTTTATATTTATATTTTTTGGAATTTTTTGGATTTATATTAATTTTGCTTGGACTTTTTTTGGGACTTTTTTTTACTTTTTTGAATTTCTTTTGGAATATTGATATATAGTTGCTTTATGGGGTGAATTGTACAAGTATTTATTTATTTATGTAATTTTGGCACATTTTCATATTGCTAGTTCTCAAAACTGAATTTGACTCAGAGGAGATCACATGCCTCCTCTTCACAGCAAAAATGTTATAACATGAACAGAGTTAAGAAAAAGACCTTAATCCTAACTTCTACAAACCTATGAATACAGAATCAACCCCTTCAGTGCTAAGTTTCAAGAAGTTCAGTGAATAGAATAGAAACAATATTTTTCTGATTGTTTGGAGTGGAATAGATCTGCACAAGAAGAAAGTGAAACTAAGTGTGAGGAGGAAGGGGCTGACAGTCTAAGTTTCTTAAAATATATATATTTTGTTTAGCCAAATTAGTTAACAAACATGGATATTTGTTTAAGCAAATAACATGCTGTAATGTTATTGTTTCAGTTGAATAAATCTATTTAAATTGTTATTAAGGTAATGATTATTTTTCTCCTTCCTAAGTACAATAGAAAAGTTGTCCAAATATGAATGATTAACCTATTAAACTGGGGATAAAAAAACTAATATGAAAAGTTGTTATTCTAAAAATCTTCATCTACTTGCATATTAAAGTTATACCAGCAAGAATTAGTCTTTATGTAGAAAACTAGGATTTAAATCAAGCCTTACTGACTAGTGATTTAAATCGTGATTTAAATCATGATTTAAATCAGTTTGATTTAAATCAAATCCACCCTGCATGTATATGCACATATGCACGTAAAAATTGTTCTAACTCCCAGAATGCCAAATATTCAAATAATACTATCTACTATTTAAGGGGGAGGTGTAAAATGCTGAACAGTAATGCCGATTTTTAAAATGTATTTATTTACTTTTAGCAATCTACACGTGGCGCTGGTTTACTGATATCTATGTGCTTATGTGTACGTGTCAATGGGCTGCATTCAGATTTTTAAAAATGGCTTGAATTCCTAAAAATGTGGCATTTCTGGAGCCTGTGTGCAAGAGGCTTACTTGTGCCATGATTCAAAAAGATGCATTGTCCTGAAAAAGTTTACATTTCCAAGCTAAATTTGGAAAAATGTTCACTCACTTGCAATTGTATTTTCTTCTTCAATCTGATTAATTCCAAAGAGATGCAGACCAGATGCTGGAATGTTGTTTTTCAATGATTCCGTCAGCAATTTATCAAGTGCCTCTCGGTTGTAGGGCATTATTTTAAATGCCTGGTAAAAAAAAAAACAATAAAAACAATCGCAACTGTTAACAATAAATTCCATGAATTATTTTTTTTCCAACAACAGAGAAGTTAGCTCACACTTTGCTTTAGAAGAGCAGACAATGGAAAATCTTGCAATCTAGTGCTAAAAGTCAATGGACCCCATTAAAAGGAAGAGAGAGCTCCATAGTATAAAACCTCTTTTTACCTAAAATCCAGTCTGGCAAGAGTATTGATGTGCTTTAACAGTGTCAGATGTGGCACAACAAACTGTGAGTCTATGGTGATTGTTTTTTAATATTTAATAAAATGCAGTTTTACACTATGGGAGCTCTCTCTTCCTTTTAATGGGGTCCATTGATATTTATGGCCATTGAGGCATAGTACCTGGTGGCACTCTGCAGGAGTCCTTGCTGGTCTGGATGGATTGCGATTCCAGTGAACTGCGATTTTGCTTGCAAGTTATGCTGGGTTGTTAAATTTACCAACAAATCTCTCTGGTGAGTTTATAGTACAATTGTGGGTGGAAGGCTCTTTATTAGTGGAGTTTGAAAGGACATTGGTCTTTTCTTTTGCACAATTCAGCACTTAAGAACTCTTTAGCACTTTTGTTTGTGGATGAATTGTACATGCACAAGACACTTTATTTTGGTGAATTGATTTTGTACAGGACACTTTATTTTGATGAATTGATTCTGCACAGGGCGCTTAATTGGACAAATAATTTGGTGGATTACATTTTGGACTGTTAATCTTTGATAATATAACACCGGGCACTTGAATTTTTTATGGCATTTATTGGAGTTGCACATTTTTACAAATATGAACTTCGTGTTTTAATGTTATGGATTTCACACATTTTTATTTTTGACTAAATTTCGTATTGCATGAATTTATATTTATAAGGTGATAGCTCTGTCTTAATAATTGATTGCTTTCAGGAGGTGTCTAACACTATATAGATAACAGCTGCATCAGGGACCAATTTTTACAATTTCTGTGATGCAGTCCAGATTTCCCTTTTTTGTTATATGATTTCTCCCTGCTGCCTGGCTCTACTGTTATCACCACTTCTGATAGCTTTTCCTGACACCAAAAAGAGAAAAAATGGTGGCAGGGAAGGAGAGCTCCAGCATACAGCCCATGATTGAAGGCCACAGCTCTGCTTGTTCTCCCTGTAGTGCGAAGAGGGGGGGAGGTGGTGTCCCTTCCATTTAATTAGGACTTCTTCTCCCTGAGATGTGCAGTATTTGAATTCGGGTCCCAGCCTCCTGCTTTCTGCTGCTGAAAGATGCTAAAAGGTTCTTTGTAAATTCTGTGTTTTGCAGAAGGGTTTAAAGGACATATGGCTGCAGATAAACAGATACAAACTATGTAGGAGAATTTGTTTCATCTCTGCGTATCATATGAGGCTAGTCAGGGCCGTGGATAAGGGGGTACCACCAGTCCTCCTGTATGGGGCCCAGTTCAGCAAGGGGCCTATGCAGATGGGTGAATCGGATTTGGGCAGGGATGGTGATCAGCTTGGTGGGGGGGACAATTACTGAAACCAATCCCCTGTTTGGCTCTCTCTGAAAGAGAAAGCCACACAGGGGATCAGTTCCAGTAATTGCCCCACACATATCACTCTCCTTGTGCACCATACATTTCTCACTGCTGCCTAGGCCCACCTGTGTACCCCCACCCCTGCAGTGCTGCCGGCTTTTCTCTTCTCCTACCCACAGGCAGCAGCAAGCGCACAATCGGATCCATCAGGATTAAGAGTGGGGAAAGGGTCTGGTAAATATGTCACATTTACCAGCACCTTTCTTCCCTGAATGAACACAATGAGTGATCAGTACTGATCACCCACTGTGTTCATTCACAACTGAAGCCTATTAGACTAGTAAACTTTTTTTTGTGGGGTTGGCTGTATGGGGCCTTGTGGTTTATAACATCAGCCCTGAGGCTAGTCACTTCACTGGGTATATACATCTAAGGGTTTTCAACCACTTTAAGAATTTTCATTTTCAGAAAAATTGGGAGGTCTGGATGGGATTTTGCTGTCACATAAGACCTTGAAGGTCACTGGGTAAGGTGACATTAAGGAAGTTTAGTGGCTTTTGAAGGCTACAAAGGACCTAAGTAGTCCCTGAGGAAGATGAATGCTTCTTTCCACTCTCCTTGACATGTTCTTGTGCCAAAATCTGGCCCTTCATTAGTCTTGTAATTTTACATTCATCCGCCTGCAAAAAAATCTCTCCAAATAAAGATAAGAGGTTAATTTACTTTTTTTTTTTACAAATTTTGCTTAAGTAGTGCAATGACCAAAGTTGAATGTAATTTCTCTGCAATCACTGCAGTCGCTCCCTAGTTTCAATACTTTCTAGCAATGTGTATATAATCACTTCACTTTGCACTTCCTTGGTAAATGTTAAAAAGCCCTGACAGAGATTTTCCTGGTAATTAATTCAGCAGCTGATAAAATATGCACGCACAGCTTACCTGGCACATGAATTCTACTGGATTAGTTGCACTATCAAGCAGCTGGGAAATTTCTTCCATATCTGTGAAATATGTGATTTTAGCTTCACCTATTGTTAAATCTCCAGAGAAAACTTTTAGAAAAACTGGCCCAGAAGGCAGGTCTGTGCAGAACAGAAAAAAACCTTGTTAAAACCAAGAAACTATGCAGGTTTTGTAAGACAATTATTATTGAATAATTTTATATTCTTCCACTCATACATTTTGAGCATATCTGTCCATAATTGACAGTGTTAGTAAACCCAGGACCCGGCATTCACTATATCTGGTCTCCCACAGTACACAGAACATGGAAATGCAATTATTGTAGTAAATATAAACTGTTAAATACCTTTTCTCATCAGCAGTATATAGTAGTCTTGTGACTTCTATTAATGTCTAGCTGAGTTAAAGCTTGTAGGAGGAGTTTTCATTCATTAATTGTCCTATGAGGCTGCCTAACCTCTGACCCTATCTGGACAGTGCTGATTGGCCCTGTGCCGATCACATGCGCCCTCCGAGAAAAAGAAACTCTCTAGCAATATATACTAAACTTAGTATGTGCAGAGTGACTACTAGAGCTCTGTACTATCAGCAGTTGGATTGGGGACAGTAGAAGAAGAGGAGGATCAGAGAAGACAGGATCAACAGCCTTTTTACACAATGCAGAGGATTAACCCCTTAGGTTCAACAGTTAGCATGCATTACTGCATATACAGACTGATTTTACTTTTATGGGTTTAGTAACACTTCAGCCAAAACCTTTTTTCAATTTTAGATAAAGAGGGGAATGATTAGATCCCCTGTTGTCAGTAGGACAAGAAGTGAGAAAAACATTTCTCTAATTAAACCCTGGATAGCAGTAAATACCTAACAAAATACCTAACAAGGGTTCTAACTCTTCCCCATGCTATCCAAAACCAAGAAAAAAAAACTTGTGGCTCAACATACATTTTTAGAGTAAATACTGTGTAATACTGTGTTGTATATTTCTATACAATAAAGTATTTTTTCAGTTGTAAGGTTTTACTCATTCTTTTTTGAAGATTAGACAGTCAACTTTCCTCAGTTTTTCATTGTTTGTCACTTTTCTAGTAACCCCTAGATTGCCTGTTTATTATAAATAAGGATTAAATCTGATGTAATTGCAGTTATCAGGCCATGCGTGGCAAGTCTTACCTGGGGCATCCACTGATAAGATGTATTCATTTTGCAGTGTAGTAGGTAACCTTACACACGGTCCATTCAGTGTGTTAAAATGGACCTCATTTTTAATTTCACTGTCAAGTTTGCACTTAAATATTAAATATATTTCTGTCTTCACCTAAAAGAAAAAGAATATGTTTACCATGGAATATAAAATAAATGTTATTTTAAAGAAATTACTTTAGTATGAACTTATCTCTAACCAAAACCTTTTTTTGGTGCTTCGACTAGGCAAAATAGGCAGTCGCCTAGGGCGCACTGCCACCTAGGGGCGCCTGGGCACAGCACAGGCCGGCACTCTCTCTGTGTGGGACGCCATGTCACGAATGATCTTTCAGCGGAGGGGAGAGCGGCAGAGGGTAGGAAGATGCCGGGTGTCTGGGACCAGTGTAGCAGCTGAGCTGTGGCTCCTTCTAGTGTTCTTCTCAGACTCGGTCTCTTACTAAAAGACAGCTGGCGGCTGCTGATCACTGTGGAGTTCTAGCCCTTCACTTCCCATTTATCAGCGGAGGCACTGCTGCGCCTGCACAGGAAGGTATAATGTCTGACTATGTCTCATGTCTGTGAGTGTTACCGGCCGGCCATCCAT
This sequence comes from Staurois parvus, assembly GCF_062004578.1. Taxonomy (NCBI): domain Eukaryota; kingdom Metazoa; phylum Chordata; class Amphibia; order Anura; family Ranidae; genus Staurois; species Staurois parvus. The sequence goes on from NW_028318690.1 coordinate 1,877,587, forward strand.
CACATGTGCAATGTGTCAGTGAGCGATGACATCATCACGATCCAACAGCCTGCTTTTCTAGTGCTTGCTGATCTGTGTTGTAGGTGTGTGTTCTGTGGGATCTGTCACTGTGTGGGGTGGCTCAATTTAGGTGTTCTGTGTGTGTGTGCGCGCGCGCGAGTGTGTGTGTGTTGTGCGTGTGTGCTGGGCTGCCTGCTGTCACAGAGATTTATCTCCCCCAATTGCCTGGGGAATTCCAGCCTGGGATCTGTCAGAGTGTGGATCCATCAGACTCCACTCACTGCAACTGTCACCCTGCCACTGCCAGCCACAGATACAGTTCGTCCGGGACACTGATTTTGTCTTTAACCGCTAGCCTACTGGGCACTTTTACCCCCTTCCTGCCCAGGCCAATTTTCAGCTTTCAGCACTGTCGCACTTTGAATGACAATTGTGCGGTCATGCAACACTGTACCCAAACAAAATTTTTATCATTTTTTTGAGACAGATAGAGATTTCTTTTTGTGATTTTTAATTACCACTGGGTTTTTATTTTTTGCTAAACAAATTAAAAAAGACTGAAAAAATTTTTTAAAAAAAGTTTTTTTCTTAGTTTATGTTATAAAATGTTGTAAATAAGTAATTTTTCTTCTCATTCACTGATATGTGCTAATGAGGCTGCAGTGATGGGCACTGATAGGCGGCACTGATGAGGAGGCACTGATAGGTGGCACTGATGGGCATTGACAGGCATCACTTGTGGACATTGACAGGCATCACTGATGGGTACTGAAAGGCAGCACTCATATATGGCACTGATGGGCACTGGCAGGCGGCACTGACTGGCACTGATAGGGGGCACTGATTGGAACTGTTAGGCGACACTGATGGCCACTGATAGGCGGCACTGACAGACACTGATAGGCGCAATGACAGGCACTGATAGGCGGCACTGGCTGGCACTGATAGGTGACACTGACTGGCATTGATAGGCAGCTCTGATGGGCACTGATATGTGGCATTGATGTGCACTGGTAGGCACTGATATGTGGCATTGATGTGCACTGATGGGCACTGGTATGTAGCATTGATGGGCACTTTCAGGTGGCATTGATTGGCACTGACAGGTGGCACTGATGGGGCTACACTGATCATCAGTACCCTGATGATCAGTGTAGATGCCCCCTCTGAGGAATGCCAATTACCGGCTCTCCTCTCCTCATGAGCTGTCAGCGGGAGGAGAGGACTGCTGATAATCGGCACTTCCTATTTACATGTGATCAGCTGTGATTGAACCAAGCTGATCACATGACAGAGCCGGTGCCATCGGCTCTTTACAGTGATCGGTGAGGCTGTCATATGACGTCCTCCCAGAACGATAGAACCCCCATCATTACCTTATATGGCGGGCGGGAGGCGGTTAATATTGGTGCTGGTGGCATCCTATGGCACTTATTTTTGCAAATTAAAAGAAATTGAGCAGCTTCATGTGTTGTTAATTTATTATTTTCTACTGTTTTAAAAATTTGTATTTATTTCTTGGGGGGTAGCTGGTCTTGCCTAGGGAGCAAAATAGTTCAGCACTGGCCCTGGATGGAAGATATTTCTATCAGGGACACCTTGGCAGTAAAAACACGTTTAATTATCATTGAATATTATGGATAATGAAGAGTTTCTCTTGCCTCCTGTCACACGGCAGTGTTGTCACTGGAAAAGGAAGTATAGGAAAATCTCCCCAGTGGAACACAGCAAAAATCTGATAGGGGTCTTAATTGTACCCTACTCCATTCAAACCACATGATAATCTTTTGGCTAGGAAACACTCTAAAGTGATTCTCCATCTCTCGTTATCCATGTACTGCATACTAGCTCTGAGGCAGTGAAACTAAAACCACTTTTACCCATCAATACTCTAGAATTACTTTGCAGCACATGGACCTGGGATTAGTTGCTGCTATCCCATTGCTGCTCCCATAAATCATTTTAAATAATTTTACAGAAAATTACAAGCACCTACACAATATTGTGTACACCTCACTGATATATTTAGACAGTCTAAAACCAGCTATAGACGGATCAAATCTCGGATGGATCAGCAGGGAGCGACTGAGATTTGATCCATCTATGGGTAGGCTGGTTGTACCCAAGTCAATCCATTAATTGACTTGGGTACAACCATCTTGTCAGATTTTTTACATGCGATTATTGCTGGTGGCTATAGCTGCTAGCAGTAATCATTGTGTTCTGTCAGTTGGGAAGCTCGGCAGAACACAATAGCACTGCAGGAGGGATCCCCCATTAACACTGACTCTGTTGATGGGGGAATCAAACAATTTTCTTTCCTGCAACCCGTGGTTGCAGCAAAGAAAATCAAATCTATGGCTAAATACACCCAGTTAAAGCTGAGTTCTGTTTTTTGCTTCCCTAAGTATCTGTAGCACTTACCACCACAGGAACAGGTAGAATTATATGATGGGCTATCCTAGACTTTCCATTAGTGTCCTGCCTTGTAGCTGCACCCATCAACCCACCAACTCACCCATGGAAACAGATGGGCTTCATAATCTTCAGTCATTTTGCAATTTTATTGACTTAATTGTTTGAGAGAGAGAACAATAGGCCTCTACCATAGGTCAGCCTAGATGGGAAGCCTGAAGAGCAAAATCCTTCTTCAGTATAGCTTTCCCCCACGAGCAGAGGCAATTCCCAGGAACCCTGCACTGAAAGCTACTAATGTATAAAAAATAGCAGCACTTTGCTATTCACTGAGAACCTTATGTTGAGAACAGATGAGTAATCTACTTTAGAAGCACAAATACACACAACCTAATATTATGCAAGATTTTTTACACCTTTATATAGCAAAAGTAGAGAAAATGCACAAACCCCACAACGGATCCTTTCTGGCTGTATGGACAAAAGGTTTCCCTGAATGGCCTCTGGGTGACTTGGACCTTGTTCATGTTCAGGTTCTGCATTAGATTCACAACCAGAATCTACAACAGTGGAAGACATAAAACACCTGTAGATTATAGGACAAATAAGGGCAATCCAAACATTTGCAGACCAAAGTATTTTGCGTAGTATACTTGGTACTAGGTCAGGTAGTTAAGAACAGTCATTACAAATCAATTGTAAGAGAGAACAGTTTGATGTAGCTATAGCGCTTGAAATATTTAGCAGAACTTAAAGCACAGGGGGAAGGAAGCCTTTATTTCAGAGGTTTCTGACTTAATTAGCTCTCCAGCTACACTTGTGCTCTAAAGTTTTCACTTTAACAGAAATCATGAAATTATGGGTTTTATATTGAATTTATGACTGATCGTGCCAAAAAACTGTCTTTTACTTAAAGCGGAGTTCCACCCAAAAGGGGAAGTTCCGCTTTAAGGACTGCTCCCCCGCTCTACATTAAGGATTGGCACCTTTGAGGGGGGGGGGGAGCGGGTACCCGAATTTGACAGGTACATGCCCCCAATTCCAGTCCGATCGCCTAGGTGATTGGAAGTGGAAGGTGTCCTCCCTCCATGTATTCTTTTGGGACACGTGACAGGTCCCAGAAGACTACAAGACCATTCATGAAGCGCAGTGCTACTTCCGCATGCGCAGCGGGTACCCGGCTGTTAAGCAGCAAGCTATCACAGCCGGGTGCCCACACTGAAGATGACAGCCTTCTGGAATACAGGACGGCCGGTGAAACGAGCTGCAGGGGACACACCGCGGGACCAAGGGACAGGTAAGTGGCTGCTTTTTAAAAGTCAGCAGCTAGTTTTTGTAGCTGCTGACTTTTATTTTTTGGACAGGGTGAGTGGAACTCCGCTTTAAGGATAATGATCATATGAAGCCATTTATTATCACATAGTTGTTTGGCTCCTTTTAAAATCATAATGATAACAGAAATCACCCAAATGGCCATGATCATATCCTGGAATGTTTGGACTTGGTACAGACACACAAGGTGACACACACAGGTTAAAATGGCAGTTAAAGGTTGATTTTATACATCTGTGGCATTTGTGCAATTAGTGTGTGTATTTAATAGAAAGTGAGTTTGTTAGCTCTCACATGGATGCACTAACCAGGCTAAATACTGACCCATGGGGAGCAAAAAAAAGAACTGTCAAAAGACCTGTGTAACAAAGTAATGCAACTGTATAAAGATAGAAAAGGATATAAAAAGATATCCAAAGCCTTGAATATGCCAGTCAGTATTGTTCAATCACTTATTAAGAAGTGGAAAGTTTAGGACCTCTTGATACCAAGTCAAAGTCAGGCAGACCAAGAAAGATTGCATTCAAAACTGACAGAAGAATTGTTCTGTATACCCACAGGTAACTTCAGGGGAAATACAGGCTGTTCTGAAAAAAGACAGTGTGGATTTTTTAAGGTGCACAATACAACAATTCTTAAACAAAAATGAGCTGTATGGTTGAGTTGCCACAAAGAAGCCTTTACTGCACCAATGTCACAAAAAAGCCCAGTTACAAGTTACACCCTGTCACACCTCACCAGGCTTTTTCATGGCACTGGAGACATAAATGGATTCGGGGGGGAGTTGCTTTGATTAATTTTCTGTTTTAATACGATTGTGTGTGGAAACTAATATGTTGCAAGACCAGTTTTGTCAAAATGTAAATTCCCACTCTATGGTTAAAAAAAAATGTGTTGTAAATTTTTGTAAGGCTTTGTAAGATGAAACTGAAAACTGAGTTGAAAACTGAAACATCCCTGTAAATGTTACAAAGGGTATATTTACTCCTGTACCACCCTCCTAGTTTAGCTAGGGGGACTTAGATCCTAATTCTTAGATAGGAGCTGAATAGCAGCTCAGGTGTAATAGCCAGAGGGGTCAAATTGTGGTCAGGGCTGAGAGGCTCTGCAGGCCAGCCCTTCTGGAATTTCCCCCTGCCCTGATACCTTTGGAGGAAGGCCTTAGAGGCAGTGGGTGGATCTGAGAAGTGGCTGGCTGCACTTTTGAGGGGTCCTAGCCAATCCCCAACAAGAGGTTAGCAAGGGGCTGGACACCTTTAAAAAGTATTGCAGCATGCTCAGTGGCAGGAGTGTGGAGTGGGGGAGAGGAGTCGGGTAGAAGATGTGAGGCTAAGAGCAGGAGGCCTAGTGTGATGGGACCTGCCTGCTAGCCTGGAGCATTAAATCTCAGAACTCACTGGTCCCCTGAGAGAGGACCACCAGTATGGCAGGGCAGGAGCAGCCCAGCTGACAGGCCTGCTAGCAGCAGCCAAACCACAAATGGTAGAGGAGAGGATCTGAGTGAGTACACCTGCACCCCCTGGGTGGATAGGGGAAGGAGATTAGCCCCCTTAGTGACTGTTTACCTATTTAATGGGACAGGAGTCAGATCACCTGCTCAGGAAAAAAAATTCCAGATTGCTGGGTGAAGAGGAGACTTTCACCTAGGGTCTGGGGTGATACCCTAAGGAGATGCTGGCTAGCTCTCCACCAGAGACTGTGCTACAAAATAGGAGTTTGTGAATAGTTCCAGGAAGTTTGTCCTCAGTTGCTGGTTCCCTTGGACATCCTATACACCCCTACCCTATCCCAGTTCTAAATCCTCTCAATAAACAACAAAACAAAAGCTCAAGGACTGATTTCTGCCTTTGAATGCAAGCATGTGTGGACTGGTACTGGGCGTCTAAAAGATCAATACTCCCCAAAAAGGGTCAAAACGGAAGAATGCCCATAGTGTGGTATATTAGGTAAACCATTTATTAAAGGATTAAAAGGATGCATCCGTATACAAGCAATACAAAGTGATTTGGACTGACCATCCCCGAATAAAGATGGCCACCGGAGCTCCACTATGCTCCAACGGCGTGACGCCACGGTGTGAGTTGGCTCCTCCTTACGCGTTACGTGTGCACGCACATCATCAGAGGAAGATACCATTAGATGCTCAGTACCAGTCCATTACCTCCAGAGAGGGAGCCTCCAGTTAACCCTTGTGAGCTGCACCCACCTATTCCTTAAGGGGAACTCTGGACACCACTGGATCAGCGTGACAGCGTGAGGAAAGTGCAGCCGAGAACCAGCAATTGCATTTCCCGGTGATCAGCGTGTCATTGGACACGGCTAATCACGTGGTAAAAGGCCGCTGTGATTGTCCTTTTACCACATTACGTGATCAGCTCTGTCTGTAGGACACAGCGATCACGGAGATCGCCGGGTGCGCGCCACCGGGGGCGCGCAGGATAGCACGTTCCGGGAGGACATCACATGATGGCCTCCCAGAACTGGCCAGCGCAGTGCAGCCGTCATTCGGCTATCTGCGGTCGGCAACTGGTTAAACCTGTTATAAAACTTCTCCCAAGGTGTACTGATGTGCTGTGGATCCAATATTTATATGGTTCATCACTGAAGTAAGGACAGAAGTGCCCGTTAATTCCAGCGACTCCTTCGGGGGTGAGCGCTACACATTGATGAAGGATCACATTACAAAAAAGTGCAATGTTTCAGAGCCACGCAGGGCCCCTTTGTCAGGCGTGTGATCACATGAAGATCCGTGGTTATACAGTGTTGTGCATGCTCCAGTATCCAGTATCCAAAATCAAAATCCAAAGTACAAATATAGTTCTATAAAATGTCATACCAATTTTTATTCAAACAAGATATAAAAACAGATACGTATAATAAAAGGATAGAAAGATTGTGGTTATCAAGTTATACTTGTTGACAATAATGACGTGTTTTGTGGTAACAATCGCTTCTTCACATTATTGCACTCAAGTGTAACAAATATTCATAACATCTCTATAAGTAGAAAACATATATATAAGTAACATAACATAAATAATCAGAATGTCAGCTGGCCCGTAGGAGGAGAAGAATGGATACACAACACCAAGAAAGGAAAAAAAAAACACTTTAGGTGCATGTGCTGTACATCTACAGCACAATTATTTGGAGATTTTGTGCATAATCTATGTGTTAGTTTTCCATTGGAACTAAAAACTTTCAAAACAAAACTTGATTGGTTCTTACAAACAAAAGCCTATATGCCCTGCTTAGACTGTTTGGGAGTGGTAAAAACAGGCGGCTAAGCTGCAGGTTACTGCTCTCCCCCCCCCCCTCCTTTCCCCAGTCAACCACCTAAAATGATGTAAAATACAGCTGGAGGAGTCTGTTCACATGCTGCTTTGTGTTGTGGCTGAAAAAATGTAATGTGGCATGCCAAGTTAACAGGCAATACAGTCTGTCAAACTCAGCCTTTCAAGTCAAGGGGGGCACACAGCAACTGCTAAGCATTTGCAGCGCATTGGCCCAATTAAAAGCTGCTTTGTCACACTCTGAAAAGTGTGGAGATAAACATGTAAAAAAGATCAATTTAAAATAAATAATTTTGCCAATTTACAAGGGGCAGTCATATTTGCTCATTGTTTAGACAGCATTTCATAATCTGTGGTGCAGTGGTTATACTTTACTGCTCCTATTCATGATGCAAGTCAGACTCATTAAAAACAATGTACTCCCTGTGTGGCTAGTATAATACAATTTATCAAAAGTTAAAGTGCATGTAAACCATAACAAGTACCTTATTTTATATACTTCCTTTTGGTCTGGTAAATATAGCAATGTTTTGTTGATCCAACCAGAACTGCTCATAACTTTCTGAGCTCCATTTGCACAGTTTTCAGTTAGCATTGTTCGCAGCTTTCTATGTAGTCTACAATACACTCCCTATGTTATGTATTTCCAGAGAGAGGAAGGTGTTCTCTAGTCCTGTCCTAGGTTGACAACACAGCATCTCCATAGATACAGTATAGCAGGTCCAGATTGGCCATAGGGCACACCAGGCATTTGCCCAGTGTGCCAGAGCCACCTGGATAGGAGGGGCGGCATATAGAGGAACCAATTCATCCATTTCTCTCCTGCAGCCACTGAATGCCCGCTTCATCTCCTCTCCCTCCTGCAGGCATTCAGCAGCAGAGAGAAATGGAGGGGATCAGTTCCTTTATATGCCGCCCCCGCTGCCCCTCTCATCTACCTCCTGATGCCCTGGGCTACCGTGCACACCAACAGTGGGCGGTCCCCTCTCCTCCCATGCAGCTCTGCCAGGTTCCCCCCTCCTCTCTCCTGCCAGCTGCTACAGGGGATCTGTCAGGATGGAGAGTGGGGAAGGGGATGGTAAATGAGTCAGTTACCATCCCTTTCCTTGTATGAATGGACAGTCAGTGATCGGTACCAATCACTGACTTTGTCCATTCATAACTGAGGCATAGTAAACTGTATTTACTATACTTCAGTTTGTGAATAAACAAGAAGTTCTGTACATAGATATTCCTGTCCATTCACTCTGTGCTGCTGAGGTTGCAGAGACAGAGATTGAGGGCTGTGTCCTCAGCAGGGGTGTAATTACCACAAGACAAACAAGGCATTTGCCTAAGGTGGCATTTTTCAGTGGGGAGCACCCCCCCCCTGGAAGAAGAGATGGAAGAAGGGACACACGCGGCATGGGGACCAGGTGGGGTCCAAGAGAGGCTGCGGACTGCTGGATGGTGTATGCAGAGCCTGACTCTCATTCCAGGGGACGTCTGAAGCTGTGAAGGCGAGTGTCTTTCTTTCTCTCACTGGGGGGGGGGTGATAGCCGGTGTATTTAGGGTGGTGGTAGTGGAAGGCTCTCTCAGGTGTGTGTGTGTGTGTGTGTGTGTGGTGGGGGGTGTTTTTGGTTGGTGTCAGGCTCTCTCCACGGGGGGGGGGTGTTGCCTACTGCAGCACAATACCTAAATACACCCCTGGTCCTCAGTCTCCTTTCAAAGCTGAGATGTCAGGGGTCTGTTTAGACCCCTAAAATCTCACCAAATCCCCCCACCAGGGCTCCTAAATCTAAGATATAATAAAATTGTATAATAAATAAAATGGTAAAAAATAAGTTAAAAAATAAAAAACTACTGACACCAGTGTGCCCTGGCATTTCGCCACCGGGCTAAAACAGAAGGGACCCTGGGCTCAAGGCTGCTCAGTCTAATATTCCCAGGCCTAGTTTTTGTCCCAGTCTGGGCCTGCAGTACAGTGAAGTTGTCACCATATGACAGAACATAAAGTGAAATAATCTATCAAAAAAGAAAATGAATGCAGCTACCACATCTAGGAACTGTTAAACTGAAATATATATATATATATTTTTCTTGGATTTAGGTACACTGTATGTGAGTTGCAGTCTCGCACTTCATTTAGTGTTTAAAGTACAAATTCCTATATTTATTAGAGTAACAAAACATGGACAGCCAAGCATGCGAAAAATCACATAAAACATGCCAATAATACATCAGAATATGTGTTCACAGATATATTATACTTTCCATTTAACCAAATAAAATATGTAGATAAGGCAGTAATGCTGTATTGTAGTGTCATCAAATCTTGTGATTCTGAATGAGCCATTAAAAAAAAACTGTCCCGGAAATTTAAATTGCATATGATATTTAACAACATGGACATTTTTAGTTTCACTTCCTCAAAAAGCATATTTAGCATTAATAGTTCATGGGAAAACAAAGTCACCTGTTCACTTGATATATTTCACAAGGTTTTGAATCAAGAGAAGATGTGTTTCAGTATATCAATCACGTTAGTAACATTTAGTGGGATTCATATACATTGCTAGTGTATTCTTGAATATACAGTTGACAAGTGATTGTAGGCCTGCGAGGTCAGATAATGTTTGCTATTGGCCATGGAAGAATTGGGTTTGGAGGGAAGAGTGTTGGAAGACATGGAAGTTGGCTAGCAACCTTTAGGTGACTGCCTGCCATAGCTGAAAGGAAGCTTTTCCTTCGCTAATTTTTTACAGAAACCTCTGCTAATTTATCAACTTCTCACCAATCTGTAAGAACCATAATCTGTAAGTACCAATATGTCTACAGAGACTGAGCCATTCAGCCTTTTGGGTGTTATCTTCTTGCCTCTCTTACAGCATAGAGAAGGTGAAACTAGGCTTTCAATCACCTCCTGCATGTCAGACACCTGTGACCTGCCTGTGACTCATTTGTCACTTCTGTCTTCATAAACCAGGAGTAGTGATTATAGATGCAGCTGCTCAGGATTGTACACATACTGTAGCCATGGCAGTAATTAAAAAGCATGTCACATTCAGCGCAGAACAGGGGCGGACTGACAACTCATGGGGCCCCCGGGCAATAGGGGATCATGGGGCCCCTGTGTCCTTGCCCAAACTCAAAAAAGCCTATGAAAAAGGTACCAGGGGCATCTCATGGGGCCCCCTACTGACCCCGGGCCCTTGGGCAATGCTCAAGTTTCCAAATGGTCAGTCCGCCCCTAACGCATAATGTTACCCAAGTAGGTGTATGGGACCACGCAGCAACAGCCCTGTAACCCTGTTTAACCTCCCTGGCGGTCTAACTAATCAATATTTTTGAATGTCAAAGCGGTATATTTTTTTTGCATGCAAATTTGTTGTTTTATATTGTAGGCCTGTAATTCTTAGGAATAACTCACTTAAATCTGTCCGAACAAGAGTCTATTAAACATCCCGGGTATGATAAAGTTTGAAACACAAAATCATAAATTATAATATAATAAATAATTATAAAAAATAATATAATAATAATAAATTTAATTCAATAATGTAATCAAACCAAAAACACTGAAATTTGAAACAGAACACCAAGTTCGCACATCACTGAGCTCAGTCACAGAATCGTTTTCAGTGTCTGATGACGAATTTCCCCTCGAATCACTATCGCTCAATTCTGCTAGTGATTCTAATTCACTATCACTGTTCTCTAGCTGGTCTAAAACCGCTTTTGACCTAAAGGGACGCTTTTTGGATGCCATGGATGTTTCCAGGCAGAAAGAACAGTAAAAGTGCAGGCAGGGCACAGGACAAAGCACTAGGGACAAAATTTAGGTGAAATGGTTTGATACAGTAATGTAATACTAACAGATTACATTGTATTGTGTGTATGTCAAATTTTTACTTTTTTGAATCTCCCGCTGGTTCTGCCTCCCGTACGTCCCAATGCTTGCAGGGAACGGAACCTGGAAGATGGATGCTGGCATCGGCTGGCGGACTTGGCCAGGGGACACAGCAGAAGGGCCTCGCGGTATCGCGAGACAAGGTAAGGCTCGAGGGATTGCTGCAGTGTAATCCCGAGCGTTGCTCTGGGTTACCGCTTTTGGTACTGAAATTAACCCCGAGTCACACTCGGGATCACCGCCAGGAAGGTTAATGCATGCAGTTGCAGCACAGTCAGGCAGCATTTATAGGGTTAAAACAGGCAGTGAGGAGGCAACATATTTCCTCCACACCACCTGTCAAATGCCTTTGAAATCACCAATCCTGCTGCATGTATAACCGAGCCCTGAAAAAGTTCACAATGATGGTACCACTATGTTTACATGCTTTGGAAATGAAAAGGTTAATTTCTCTTACATTCATTGATGGACACAGCTCTTCGAAATATTGACCATAGGGTTATATCTTCACCAACAGGAGCAGGACACTAGGCAGAAAAGAAACTTAGCACCGCCTATGGGCAGTCCCTTTTGACATATAACCCCTCTCTGCTATAGGCAATCTAGTTGGTCTACCTGGTCGTCTGTGCGCAGTCTTACTGACGATTATGCAGTTGATGTTTGCTCAGTTTGACTGCAAGGTTTTGCAGGCTGCTGATTTAGGTGCCTTGTTTGCCCTTTGTAGGAGATCTGTGTGGAGGAGTGGGCCAAAATCCCTGTTGCAATCTGTGCAAACCTGGTCAAGAACTACAGGAAACGTTTGACCTCTGTAATTGCAAACAAAGGCTTCTGTACCAAATATTAACACTGATTTTCTCAGGTGCTCAAATACTTCTGTTCAGCAGTGCAAGACAAATAAATTCTTTAAAAATCATACAATGTGATTTCCTGATTTTTTTTTTAATTCTGTCTCTGAGTGGGAATGTACCTACAATGTGAATTTCAGACCCCTCCATGATTTCTAAGTGGAAGAACTTGCAAAATCGCAGGGTGTTCAAATACTTCTGTTCCTCACGGTACATATACTGATCACCCAGATAACCCCACACATCTGTCACAGTGTCAAACACATCTGTCACAGTGATCATCCACATCTGTCAGTGTACCTGTGATCAACATCTGTCACAGTGTACCAGTGGTCATCCACATCTGTACCAGTGTACCAGTGTCATATCCACATCTATACCAGTGATCAACATCTGCCACAGTGTACTAGTGTCAAATCTACATCTGTCAGTGTACCAGTGTCAAACCCACATTTGTACAAGTGATCAATATGTGTTACAGTATACCAGTGTCAAATCCACATCTGTCACAGCATACCAGTGTCAAATCCACATCTGTCACAGCATACCAGTGATCAACATCTGTCACAGTGTACCAGTGTCAAATCCACATCTGTACCAGTGATCAACATCTGTCATAGTGTACCAATGTCAAATCTGCATCAGTATCAGTGATCAACATTTGTCACAGAGTACCAGTGTCACATTCCACATCAGTACCAGTGATCAACATCTGTCACACAGTACTAGTGTCAAATCCACATCAATGCCAGTGATCAACATCTGTCATAGTGTACCAGTGTCAAATCCACACCTGTACCAGTGATCAACATCTGTCACAGTGTACCAGTGTCAAATCCACATCTGTCACTGCGTACCAGGGATCAACATACGTCACGATGTACCAGTGAACATCAAAATCAACATCAGCAATATCAGCAATGAAGCATCAACATGTCTAAAAAATTATACAGCAGCGAGGAGGCTTTCCTCTGTCAGACTTAGATTCTGGGTCAGTTGAAGCAGTGGGTCAGCAACAGATTCTGAGGAGGTGAGAGTCCAAACAAGGAGGTTCAGGAGGTCTGAGGAGAAGCAGGCATCCGCCAGTAGTCCAGTGGCGAGTACAAGCAGTGCAGCACTCCCAGAAGATAGGGAGGCATCCACCAGTAGCGCTGCAAATCCTGGTGCAGTGGCAAGGTCAAGCAGGGCAGCATTCCCAGATGATAAGCCAGGTACTAGTAGCGGGGTGTCCCTTTCACAACAACCAGGTAGGACCCAAACTAGCCTCCCAGACATACTTTTAAATCTCGCATGGCTGCCCGCTAATTTGGAAGAGCCTACAATTCCCCCTTTTACAGCACAGCCAGGCCTTCAGATACAAGCAGGAAATTTTGCCCCAATTTATTTTTTTCATTTATTTTTTACTGAGAATCCCCTAAATTACATTGTAGAGCAGTGTATTCTGTATGCCAGTCATGGTGAGGGGTTTCCACACAAATGTGCTGGCATATGGTGAATTAGGATTGCTGGAAACCCCTTATCATGGAGGAATTTAAAGATTTTCTTGGACTTACTTTGAACATGGGACTGACAAAAAAAAATGAAGTCCATGCCTACTGGTCTACTCAACCTATACATCATATGACAGCCTATTCATCTTGTATGCACAGAACATACTAGGAGATGATAATGAGGTTTTTACAGTTCAAGAATAATACCCAGTGCCCTCCTTGAAATCATCCTGATTATGACAAACTGTTTAAAATTCAGCCACTAATCAACTTTTTTTTGCTGTACCCTCAAGGCAATGTTTGCTCCCAACAAAAATATTTGTGTAGATGAATCCCTAGTCCACTTCACCGGAAGGCTTGCCATTAAATAGTACATCCCTAGTAAATTGGCCAAATATGGGGTAAAATTCTACAAGGCATGCGACAGGGCCACAGGATATTCCTACAACTTTAAAATGTATGAGGGAAAGGACAGCCAGCTAGACCCCCCTGGTTTCCCTACCTATATGGGGACAAGTGGCCAAATTGTTTGGCAACTTATAGAACTGCTGTTCAAGAAGTGTTGCAATCTGTATGTAGATAATTTCTACACAAGCATCCCACTGTTCCGCCATCTCTATCTAAAGAAAATTGTGGCCTGTGGGACAGAAGGTGCCAACCGCAAGGGCTTCCCACAAAGATATGTCACCACAAAACTAAAACGGGGTGAAACAGCTAGTTTGCGGAATGAAGAGATACTAGCCCTAAAGTAGAGAGATAATAGAGATGTCTATATCCTTTCCTCAATTCAAGATGACACCTCTGTGAAACTTCAAACAAGATAAGGTCCGGTCCAGAAACCAAAATGCATACATGACTATAACCAGTTCATGGGGGGAGGGTATGAATGACCAGATGTTACAGTCCTACTTGGCCACCAGGAGATCAATCTTTTGGTATAAAAAGGTCACCATCCACTTTCAGTTTCAGTTAGCCCTGTATAGTTCGTATATCATCTTTTCACACAAAATGCACACAAAGAACCCTAATCTACTTGAAATACCAAGAGGACATTGTTACAACCCTTCCCTATCCGCATGGCCATGCCCCTGAACAAATTTGCTCTGATTCAGTGACCAGACTCCATGGGAGGCACTTCCCTGATATCCTCCCTCTTACCTAAACAGGCCGTAAACTCGTGAGGTGTTCCAGTGACGGAATTCTCCATGACACCCGATACTACTGTCCCCAATGTCCCTTGCAGTCAGGCCTCTGTATTGGAGAGTGCTTCCAGATCTATTACATATCACTACACTCTTAGTGAAGTATATGTGAAGATATTTTTCCACTGTCCACTATATGCTATTTCCCTGTATGACCTGGACTGTATATCAACAATGCCTCTGCATCCAGGACCAATACTTTGGCTGTGCTGATCATGTCTCTTCCTGCTGCTTGGACAATTGTTTTGGCTGTCGCTGACCACATTTCTGCCTGCTTCCTGGACCAATGTTTTGGCTGTGCTGGCAATATCTCTGCCTGCTGCTTCTACTGACTATGGACAGTATTCCTGCTTGCTGCTTGGGCGATTCCTTTCAATGTCGCTGACCACATCCTGCCTACTGCCTGGACCAGTGCTCTCCTCTGTGGATAATACGTTTTCATTTTATTTCCACATTTTCCGAAAACTTGTGGAAAAAAATTACATGTTAAAAAGACTCGTTATGCCTCACAGAATATACATTGGGGTGTTTGCTTTCCAAAATTGAATCATTTTGTGGGTAATTCCATTGTCCTGGTGCTCCAGGGCCTTCAAATATGTGATAGGTAGTCAGGAAATTAGATGCGGAATTTATGCCTCTGGAATGCCTGTAGGTGCTACTTGGATGTTGGGCCTCTGTATGTGGCCAGGCTGCGGAAAAGTCTTACACATGTGGTATCCCCATACTCAGGAGGAGCAGCAGAATGTACAGTTGCAAGAAAAAGTATGTGAACCCCTTGGGATTACGTGGAGTTTTGCATGAATTGGGCATAAAATGTGCTCTGAACGTCATCTAAGTCACAACAATAGGAGAACACAGTCTGCTGAACATAATACTACACAAATATTAGATGTTGCCATGGTTTAATTGCACATAACAAATAAACATTCACAGTGCAGGGAGGAAAAAGTATGTGAACCTTTGGACTTAATAACTGGTTGACCCTCCTTTGGCAGCAATAACCTCAACCAAACGTTTCCTGTAGTTGCAGATCAGACCTGCACAACGATCTGGAGTCATTTTGGACCACTCCTCTTCATAAAACTGTTTCAGTGTAGCAATATTCTTGGGATGTCTGGTGTGAATCGCTCTCTTATGGTCATGCCACAGCATTTCAATCGGGTTGAGGTCAGGACTCTGACTGGGCCACTCCAGAAGGCGTATTCTGTGCTGTTGCAGCCATTGTTTTGTTGAATTACTTGTATGCTTTGGGTCATTGTCCTGTTGCATCACCCATCCTCTGCGGAGCTTCAGTTGGCGGACAGATGGTCGTACGTTTTCCTGCAAAATGTCTTGATAAACTCTGGAATTCATTTTCCCATCAATGACAACAATCAGTCCAGGCCCTGAGGCAGCAAAGCAGCCCCAAACCATGATGCTCCCTCCGCCATGTTTCACAGTGGGGATGAGGTTTTGATGTTGGTGTGCTGTGCCTTTTTTTCTCCACACATAGTGTTGTGTGTTCTTCCCAAACAACTCAATCTTGGTTTCATCTGTCCACAGTATATTCTGCCAGTAGTGCTGTGGAACATCCAGGTGCTCTTTTGCAAACTTCAAGCATGCTGCAATATTCTTTTTGGACAGCAATGGCTTCCTCCGTAGTGTCCTCCCATGTATTCCATTCTTGTTTAATGTTTTCCTTATTGTAGATGTGTCAACAAAAATGTTAGCATGTGCCAGAGATTTCTGTAGGTCTTTAGCTGACACTCTGGGATTCTACTTTACCTCATGCAGCATTCTGCGCTGTGCTCTTGCAGTCATTTTTACAGGACGACCACGCCTAGGGAGAGTAGCAACAGTGCTAAACTTTCTCCATTTGTAGACAGTCTGTCTTACCGTGGACACATGAACATCAAGGCTTTTGGAGATACTTTTGTAACCCTTTCCAGCTTCATGCAAGTCAACAATTCTTGATTGTAGGTCTTCTGAGAGCTCTTTTCTGCGAGGCATGGTTCACATCAGACAGTGCTTCTTGAAACCAGTAAACCCAAAACAGGTGTGTGTTTTTTAAGGGCAGGACAGCTGTCAGCAACACATCCAATATCATCACACTGATTGGAGTCAAGGTTGGCTCACTCCTGGCTCCAATTAGCTCTGGGAGAAGTCATTAAGCTAGGGCTTCACATACTTTTTCCTCCCTGCACTGTGAATGTTTACATGTTATGTGCAATTAAACCATGGCAACATCTAATGTTTGTGTAGTATTATGTTCAGCAGCCTGTGTTCTTCTATTGTTGTGACTTAGATGACGTTCAGAGCACATTTTATGCCCAATTCATGCAAAACTCCACGTAATCCCAAGGGGTTCACATACTTTTTCTTGCAACTGTATTTTGGGGTGTAATTCTTGATATGAACAGTGAAGGAAATAAGTATTTGATCCCCTGCTGATTTTGAATGTTTTCCTACTCACAAAGAAATGATCAGTCTAAAAATTGAATGGTAGGTTTATTATAACACTGAGACAGAATAGCAACAAAAAAATCAAAAGAAATGCATGTATAACAAATTCTGCAGTGATTTGCATGTTCATGCGGGAAATAAGTATTTGATTCCCTATCATTCCGCAGGATTTCTGGCTACCAGGTGTCTTTCATACAGGTAACCAGCTGAGATTAGAAGCAGTCTCTTAAAGGGAGTGCTGCTAATCTTATTTTGTTACCTGTATAAAAGACACATGTTCACAGGAGCAATCAAACAATCAGATTCCAAACTCTCCACCATGGCAAAGACCAAAGAGCTGTCCAAGGATGTCAGGGACAAGATTGTAGACCTACACAAGGCTGGACTGGGCTACCAAACTATCGCCAAGCAGCTTGGTGAGAAGGTGACAACAGATGGTGCAATCATTCGCAAATGGAAGAAACACAAAACCACTGTCAGTCTCCCTAGGTCTGGTGCAACATGCAAGATCTCACCTCGTGGAGTGTCAATGATCATGAGAACAGTGAGGAAGTATCCCAGAACTACACCTGAGGATCTTGTCAATGATCTCCAGGCAGCTGGGACCACAGTCGCCAAGAAAACAATTGGTAACACACTATATCGACAAGGATTGAAATCCTGCAGTGCCCCCAAGGTCCCTCTGCTCAAGAAAGCACATGTCCAGGCCCATCTGAAGTTTGCCACTGAACATCTGAATGATGCAGAGGAAGACTGGTTGAAAGTGTTGTGGTCAGATGAGACCAAAATCGAGCTCTTTGGCATCAACTCAACTCGCCGTGTTTGGAGGAGGAGAAATGCTGCCTATGACCTCAAGAACACCATCACAACTGTCAAATATGGTAGTGGAAACATTCTGCTTTGGGGATGTTTTTCTGCTAAGGGGACAGGACAACTGCATCGCATCAAAGGGACAATGGACGGGGCAATGTACCATCAAATCTTGGGTGAGAACCTTCTTCCCTCAACAAGGGCATTGAAAATGGATCGTGGATCGGTGTTCCAGCATGACAATGACCCAAAACACACGGCCAAGGCAACAAAAGAGTGGCTCAAGAAGAAGCACATTAAGGTCCTGGAGTGGCCTAGCCAGTCTGCAGACCTTAATCTGATTGAAAATCTGTGGAGGGAGCTGAAAGTTCGAGTTGCCAAACATCAGCCACCAAACTTTAATGATTTGGAGAGGATCTGCCACAAGAAGTGGGCCAAAATCCCTCCTGCGATGTGTGCAAACCTGGTGGCCAACTACAGGAAACGTCTGACCTCTGTGATTGCCAACAAGGGATTTGCCACCAAGTACTAAGTCATGTTTTGTGAAGGGGATCAAATACTTATTTCCCTCATGAACATGCAAATCAGTGCATAATTGGTTAGACATGCATTTCTTTTGAATTTTGTGTTGCTATTCTGTCTCTCAGTGTTACAATACACCTACCATTCAATTTTTAGACTGATCATTTCTTTGTGAGTGGGCAAACATTCAAAATCAGCAGGGGATCAAATACTTATTTCCTTCACTGTACATGCTCTGTGTTAGAAATATCTTATAAATGGAAACTTTGTGTAAAAAAAAAAAAAAAATATGTTTTCATTTGATTTCCGCATTTTCTGAAAACTTGTGGAAAAAAATTACAATTACAATCAAAAGACTCACTATGCCTCATAGGATATACATTGGGGTGTTTGCTTTCCAAAATGGCATCATTTTTGTGGGTAGTTCTATTGTCCTGGTGTTCCAGGGCCTTCAAAAATGCGATAGGTAGTCAGGAAATCATATGTGTAATTTATGCCTCTAGAACACCTAAAGGTGCTACTTGGATGTTATGCCTCTGTGTGTGGCCAGGCTGTGGAAAAGTCTTACACATGTGGTATCCCCATACTCAGGAGGAGCAGCAAAATTTATTTTGGGGTGTAATTATTGATATGTACATCATTTTTGTTAGAAATATCTTATAAATGGAAAACTTTGAGTAAAAAAAACAATACGTTTTTATTTTCTTTCTGCATTTTCTGAAAAAGTGCGGAAACAAATGACATGTTCAAAAGACTAATTTTGTAGGTAATGCTATTGCCCTGGTGCTCCAGGGCCTAGAATATTCCCCTAGAACACCTGATGGTGCTTCTTGCATGTTGGGCCTCTCTATGTGCCTAAGCTGTGAAAAGGTCTCACACATGTGGTATCCCCATACTCAGGAAGAGTAGCAAAATGTGTTTTGGGGTGTAGTTGCAAGTATGCATATGCCATGTGAGAGAAATAACCTGTTAACCGCTTGCTCTCCAGAGGATTTACCCCTCTTTCCAGACCAGGCCATGTTTTGCATTACAGCACCGGTTTACTTTAACGGACAATTGCCCGGTCATACAAAGCTGCACCCAAATTAAATTTATGTTCTTTTTTTCCCACGAATTAAGCTTTCTTTCGGTGGTATTTAATCGCCTGTACGTTTTTTATTTTTTGTGCTATAAAAAAAAAGACCAACAATTTTGCGGAAAAAAACAATATTTTTTACTTTTTACTATTAAACATGTCCAGTAAGAAAAATGTAAAAAATCAAATTTCGGCATAAATTTAGGCCAAAATGTATTCTGCTACATGTCTTGGCTAAAAAAAATCCTAATACATGTAAATTTTTTTTTACTAGTAATGGCGACGATCAGCGACTTATAGCCGGACTGCGGGACTGCAGTGGGCATTTTGACACTGGGGGCAACTGACTTGGTGTCACTGACATCTCCAGTGACACCAATACAGTGATCAGTGTTAATAAAAAGCACTGACATTGTACTAATGGCACTGGGCATGAACATGTAGATTAACATGTGGGGTGATCAAAGGGTTAACTGTGTTCTGGGTGTATTTTACTATAGGGCTATGTGTTTGTGCTTCACTGTATTGAGAATTGTGTGAGAAATATAACTGAAAAGATGAGCGTGATCTGTAACGTAGAAAGAAATGAAGATTCCCAGCCACAAAAATTCTATTCTGTGGCAACATGAGGTGAAACTGAAGTCTTGGTTAGTTGAATTCAATGGTGGCACCATTGAATTACAAAATGTACAAAATTTCCAATTTTCTAAAGAAAATTTGTTCAGCATTCGACCAATGCATGGCCTGCATTAGGGCCAGTTCACACTACATGCATTTCAGTTGCTTTTTTTATGCAT
This sequence comes from Staurois parvus, assembly GCF_062004578.1. NCBI lineage: Eukaryota > Metazoa > Chordata > Amphibia > Anura > Ranidae > Staurois > Staurois parvus. Next base: position 1,897,700 of record NW_028318690.1, read on the forward strand.
CCAAAATGCACAGAAAGTAGGTTATATGGTTGTCAGTGTCATAGTTGACATCAGTGCTTGCAGTTCCAGTGCTTTCCTGGTGCAGAAAAAAAGTAGAACAGGCTGCATTTTTCCTGCACAGAACTGTACTGGAACATGAAAAAACGCATCAGAAACGCACTGGAAAGCACCAAAAACACACTGGAAAGCACATGTTCCTATTTAAATTGAAGAAAAAGAGAGGGTAAAAAATGAACTGGAAAGCATCAAAAATGCACTGGAACACGTCAAAAACGCATCAAGAACGTGCACGCAGCAACGCATCTGGACTGCGTTTCTATAGTGTGAACTGATGCCGAGTGTCTCAAGAAATGACAATCAGTACATCAGGTTTGATCAGGTGTGATCAATATTCAATAATTGGTACAATAGCTTGTAGATTCTATGACTTTCACACAGATCAAATAATATATATTGATTGGGGTTATTTTTACCAAAGCAGTGTAGCAGTATAAATTTTGGCCAAACGTTATGAAGAAAAATGACTTTGCAACAAAGAAAAATGTGTTTTTTCAAAATGTTTGGTCTTTTTTCATTTATAGCGAAAAAAATAAAAACCCAGTGCTGATTAATTACCACCAAAAGAAAGCTCTATTTGTGTGAAAAAAAGGACAAAAATTTCATTTGGATACAGCATTGCATGATTGAGTAATTATCATTCAAAGTGTGACAGCGCTTAACCCTTTGAGGACCAAGGGACGTATTTGTCCCATGTTTTTAATTGCGTGTATCATCTGATTAAGAACTTAAAACTCTTTTTTTTTTTGGTTGGAGTCAAAATATTAGTTCTTATCAACAAACGGATCTAGCTTTTTGCCAATTATTTCATGAAATGGCTTAGTTACAGCAACTGAAGTGTATGAACTTTAAAAACAAAAAAATTCATTCTTTTGGCGTTCCAAAATCTTACGGTCCTCAAAGGGTTAAACCTAAAAATTGATCTGGGCAGGAAATGCCCGGAATTGAGGTGGTTAAAAAAAGTGTAAGAAATAGTTTCTACTATTATAAACTATAGTAGTCACAAATTAAGTAAAATACAGGCGTTCCTCGGTTTACGGACGCCTCAGTTCATATAATTTTCAGTTTACGAATGAAAATCTATTGAAAATAATGCCTCGGTTTACGATTCTTTTTCGCAATACAAAGCAAGTTTCCCCAGGATGCATTGCGCCTGGGAGGTTTATAGCGCCGGCCCCGTGCCTTTAAAGTGCACTTTATAAAGAGTTTTGAACAAATAAGACTTTTTTTTTACTTTTTTCTGACCTCCGGAACGGATGAATTGGTTTTCAATGCATTTACGAAGTTTTTCCCCAATACAAAGCAAGTTTCCCCAGCATGAATTGCGCCTGGGAGGTTTATAGTACCTGCTCCATGCATGCTGGAGTTTGTGGGTAGCATGTGGCGTCGAGTGTGGAGGTGTTGGAGCGGTTTTTGCATCGAGTTTTAGAGCCATTCTGGAAATTTTTAATCATGCCCCTGTACAGTATTTATGCCTTTAAAGTGCACTTTATAAAGAGTTTTGAATAGATAAAAGACTTTTTGTTAACATTTTTCTGACCTCAGGAACGGATTAACTGGTTTTCAGTGCATTACTATGGGAAACCGCGTTTCGGTTTACAAATTTTTCACAATACAAAACATCCTGGAGAATGCATTAAATTCGTAAACCAAGGTACGCCTGTACAATAAAACGCTGCCTAACAACATTTCTGTGCTCATTCATTTTAGGTTTCAAAGGTGTGGCTCATTGTTTTTTGAGAACCCAGTAAGTAAACAAAGTTTGGTATTTCTAAGACAGGCTTAGCAACGAAGATTTTCAATTGTCTGCATTCCTCAAATATAATAGGATTATTAGTTTTACAGTAAGTGTAGGATACCTAGCATGCAACTAACTCAACCAGATTCCACACTATGCGTATTAAGTTTTGTGATAAAAACAGGTTCGCAATACATACAGCTTTACTTCTTAGAGCTCACCTTGCAATAAGGTCTGCTCAAATAGGCTACAAATCAACCACTGTTAGTAGGTGTAGAATGTTCCTGATAAAAAAAACAGATTTATACTTACATTACTCCCATCTTCTCCACCACTGGACTTTCTCTGAAGTAGGCCCGGCCAAGGAGCATCAGCCAGGGCAATGTGGCCATAAGAGGCCAGATCAGTGACTCTTCTGCCTTGTCTAAAAATGGTTTTTGATACAGCTTCACATTCCGGTACAGTTTGACCACACCACGAGAGCAGCACAGCTTACCCACGGGTTTGGTGTGGGTTAGCTGCACTCTCCTGCAGAGTTGCTTTAGGTTCCACAGTTTTGGTGTATTTTCTGAAAGCATGAAGGAGTTGTGGTGTGCTTTCAGAAAGCGTACCAAAACCTATGGGGCATAAAGCACCTCTATTGGAGAGCGCAGCTAACCAGCTCCATACCCATGGGTAAGCTATACTGCTCCCACGGTGCAAATGAATCACATCAGAACAGTGTGCAAGGGCTGTTAATCAGTTCTTGATGCGTTTTTGATGTGTTCCGGTGCATTTTTGATGCTTTCCAGTTCATTTTTTCCCCTCTCTTTTTCTTCAATTTAAATAGGAGCATGTGCATTCCAGTGTGTTTTTGGTGCATTTTGGTGCATTCCAGTGCGTTTCTGATGCGTTTTATCATGTTCCAGTAAATTAATGTGCTCAGTGCTTTGCAACACAAAAAGATTAGTGTCAGGTGGGCACAGCACCCCCATTAAGTCTACAATTCTATTGAATTCATGTAAAAGTCATGCTATTCTACTTAAGCTATCTGCAAACCAACATAGAAAAATAATGAAAACACTGAGAAAAGCAGAAGCTACTATTTACATGCTACTTACCATCTAATACAGTATCCTTAACTCTTGTAATATAGAGTTCTGGATCATCCTCAGAGGACAGCTGTTTCCAGTGCGGCCAGTCTTGGAAAATATTTGTGAAGTCCTCTTTGTCTGTTACTCCACAAAATAACACAATTATTTTGTGCGGTGGCCTCAGAACTGTCCTCAAGCTCTGCAAGACATGTGGATTGTTGAGATTGCTTTCTAAATCCCCAGAGAGAAGGATAAGAATACATTTGCTATTCTGGAATGTTTTTAGACTTTTGCGTTGAATAGGCTCATTTTCATTGAGTTCATATGAGTGTATAGCAAAGTCCTGGCCTTCAGGATGATCTTGAAAAAGACTAAAAAGGTATTGGCACCATTCCCATGCATCAGGTCCATGAAGTATCAGTAAGTCATAGACACCTGTATAACAAAAAGAGAAAAATTGAGTAATATAACTGGTACAATTTTCCAAAGTGCATTATGAGTTTGCAAATAGCATTTTGACTAATTGCTTTATCATTTTGGATTATAAAAGGACTGATTTATTAAAACGACAGTAATAAATATCCTTATTCTGCAAAGACAATCCATTTACACCAGGGTGGATAAAAATCAATGATTTTTTTTAAAAAAATCAAAAAAATCTGATTTTTTTTATTTAAATCTGATTTTTTTTATTTAAATCTGATTTTTTTAAATAAAATGCTTTTTGAGGAAAATATATTACCATCCAAAGGTTATTCCATCATGAAATAAAGATTAGTTTTTTAATTATGTAGAATAAGGCTGTATATGTTTAATTTTTTTGGTAAATAAATTCCATTAATCCATTCACAATGTCATGCTCTTCCAGAGGTTTTTGTAAGATTATTGGGCAGTTTCTCTGCCTACAAGATATTATCACAGATGCTTGGTTTACTTTTGCAGTTCTCAAAACTGAATTTGACTCAGCGGAGATCACATGCCTCTTCTTCACAGCAAAAATGTTATAACATGAACAGAGTTAAGAAAAAGACCTTAATCCTAACTTCTACAAACCTATGAACACAGAATCAACCCCTTCAGTGCTAAGTTTCAAGAAGTTCAGTGAATAGAATAGAAACAATATTTTTCTGATTGTTTGGAGTGGAATAGATCTGCACAAGAAGAAAGTGAAACTAAGTGTGAGGAGGAAGGGGCTGACAGTCTAAGTTTCTTAAAATATATATATTTTGTTTAGCCAAATTAGTTAACAAACATGGATGTTTGTTTAAGCAAATAACATGCTGTAATGTTATTGTTTCAGTTGAATAAATCTATTTAAATTGTTATTATTAAGGTAATGATTATTTTTCTCCTTCCTAAGTACAACAGAAAAGTTGTCCAAATATGAATGATTAACCTCCTCGGCGGTCTGATTACTTCCGATTTTTTGTGCTGAAAGCGGGACAATTTTTTTGCATGGAAATATGTAGTTTTTTATTGTAGGCTGTAATTTTTAGGAATAACTCACTGAAATCTGTACGAACAAGAGTCTAGTAAACATCCCGGGTAGGATAAAATTTGAAACACGAAATCATAAATTATAATTTAATAAATAATCATAAAAAATAATAATATAATAATAATAAATTTAATTCAATAATATAATCAAACCAAAAACACTGAAATTTGAAATACAGAGGCAAATTCACACATCGCTGAGCAAAGTCGCAAAATCATTTTCAGTGTCTGATGACAAATTTCCCCACGAATCATTATCACTCAATTCTGCAAGTGGTTCTGATTTACTATCGCTGTTCTCTAGCTGGTCTAAACCCTCTTTTGACGTAAAGGGACGCTTTTTGGATGCCATGGGCTTTTCTAAGTTTCCAGGCAGAAAGAACAGTCAAATTGCAGGCAGGGCACAGGACAAAGCAGTAGGGACAAAATGTATGTGAAATGCATTGAAACAGCAATGTTTTACTATGTAATAGTCATTTTAAAAAAAATGACATTTTTTAGAAATGTCAAATTTGCCGCCGGTTCCAGCGCCCGTACGTCCCGACATCACAGGGACCGGAACACGGAAGCTGGATGCCGGCATCGGCCGGATTCCGGCTTCGGCCGGAGGAGATGGCCGGGGACACTGCAGGGGACACATCGTGGGAGTGAAGGACAAGCTAAGTGCTGCAGGGACTCCCTGAGCAACACCGCATGGTAAGCCCGAGTGTAGCTCGGGGTTACCGCTCTTGGTACTCAAATTGTACCCCAAACTACACTCAGGAATACCGCTAAGGAGGTTAACCTATTAAACTGGGGATAAAAAAACTAATATGAAAAGTTGTTATTCTAAAAATCTTCATCTACTTGCATATTAAAGTTATACCAGCAAGAATTAGTCTTTATGTAGAAAACTATGATTTAAATCAAGCCTTACTGACTAGTGATTTAAATCGTGATTTAAATCAGTTTGATTTAAATCAAATCCACCCTGATTTACACACACTTATTATTGGCCCTGTCATCTACTTTTCATGAAAGTGTTTATTACTGTGTTTTTCTGCTCCTTTGTAATGCCCTCTGTAATCTCCCAAACCTCTCCTGCCCCTCTTGCTTCTGTTTGTTTGGAATGCGCAAAGCAGATTAGTTGCAGTCATGTTCAGAGCTGTATGCACACTACAAATCCCATAGCCCATAGCTCATCTCGGTGGCAAGCGAGAGAGGGTGGCTGTATTCCTACATACAGTGGGTCTATGAAGAATTAATGTAGCCACCCTCTAACAGGAAGTCAGACCATAGCAGCAACAAATAGGAATTTGGAGGAACTGAGATCAATAGAAGGTGCTTTTTAAAGTGGTAGTGAACTTAAAAAAAAATTTTCCTGCTTCAAGATAATATAATATGCTAGCACATTATGAAAGACTTACCTTAGAGTGAAGCCTTCCAGCAGTACACTGCCACCGCTGCAGAGGCTTCCATTTTCACCCGGTCTTCCTTCCGAGTTTGCGGGCTACGACTGCTTGAATGACCTAGCTGCCGATGATATCACATGCGGGGGAGTCTCAGGCAGGGCACACAGCTCTGAAGGAACCGCATGGGTTTGCCGTTCCTTCAGAGCGCGTACCTCGGTGAGGTCACCAGCATCCGCTCCGTAGAATACCTCCTAAATGGTGAATGTTTAAGATATTCATTTTACCTACAGGTGAGCTTTATTATAAGATTATCTATGGGTAAAAATGAAAAAAGTGACTTTACTACCACTTTCATTTATCAATATATACTTGGTTTACTGGAAAAAATGAATACGTACCTAAAAAAATTTTTTTAAAACAGATGTTTAGCCCTGGTTCAAACTGATTACAACTTTGAAATCGCACTACTTCACTTGAAGTAGCGCAATTTCAAAGCTGCAGATCAGTGCGATTTGTACCTCTGATTTCACTGTGGCTTGCAACTTCATTTAACAGAAGTCAATGCAAGCTGCAATGAAATCAGAAAAAGGTATTGCAGTAATTATTTTTGAAATCGCGCTACTGCGAATCGCACTGATTAAGACAGTGCCATAGAAATACATTAAATACGACTTCAAGTGTGATTTGTAAATCGCATGCCGCACCTGAAGTCGCACTGGTGTGAACCAGGGCTTAGTGTCACTTTATTAAAAAAAAAAGTACAAAAATGTACAGCAACCTATTGCTTATCAGTTGACCTGTGATTGGTTGGTTATGGGGTACTGCATGTTACTGAAGTTTGATCTTACGATACAGAAAGTCTTTTGATGTATCGAGTACAATGCAGAACACACATAAATATGATTTCTGTTTGTATGTTTGTTTTACTTTCTTCACTTCTATATGATTTACTCTCTGTAATTACAAATGTGGCCACATAGCTGTCGAAATCTTCCGAGCCAGGTCTATGCATATGCTGTGTGCTCTTTATTCCACCACTGCAGCATAGGGCACAAACTCTGCATAAGATTGAACAAACAGTGAACATAACAAGCGCAGGATCAGCTCAGGAGGTTTTGACAGCGGTGCTGCGACCCTGTGATATATCTTGTTGGATTGTCAACATGTAAATAAAAGATTGGTAGGGGGCAACCGGGGACAGGCAAACTAAAATATAAGTGTAACTACATCAAAGATTAGGTAGAAAAAGAAATAAGATGTCACTATAAAAACAGTGTGATAATAAAAATATGACACCAAAACAAAAATGTAAAATGTCAACCGGGGCGGACTGACCATTTGGAAACTCGGGCACTGCCCCATGAGATGCTCCTGGTACTTTTTTCATAGGCTTTTTTGAGTTTGAGCAAGGACACTGGGGCCCCATGATCCCCTATTGCCTGGGGGCCCCATGAGTTGTCAGTCCGCCCCTGATGTCAACTGATGGTGCTCAGTGGATTGTTTAACCACTTGTAGACCTTGAAAGTACAAGGTTCTCTATGGAGGAATTCAGGTAAAATATATGTCAGGGCGGAATGAATAAAATATTTTTGCAGCAATACAAAGTCTGCAATACATACACATTTCCATGTGTTTTATCACTTTAAAGCGAAGTTCCACTCACCCTGTCAAAAAATAAAAGTCAGCAGCTACAAAAACAGCCACTTACCTGTCCCTCGGTCCCATGGTGTATGTCCCCCGCAGCCTGTTTCACCGGCCGTCCTGTATTCCAGGAGGCTGGCATCTTCAGTGTGGGCACCCGGGTGTGACAGCTTGTGGCTTCACAGCCGGGTACCCACTGCACATGCGCGAGTAGCACTGCGCTTTATGAATGGTCCTGTAGTCTTCTGGGACCTGTCACGTGTCCAAAAAGACTACAGGAAGGGAGTACACCCTCCGCTTCCGGTCGCCTATGCGATCGGACCGGAAGTGGGAGCGGGTACCTGTCAAATTCGGGTACCCGCTCCCCCCTGCCCCCCAAAGGTGCCAATCCTTAATGGGGAGCGGGGGAGCAGTCCTTAAAGCGGAACTTCCCCTTTTGGGTGGAGCTCTGCTTTAAGGATCCTTCAAGACCAATAATACACTGTTAATCCTGCCAGAAATTTGCTTTTCTCCTAATTCCCAGTTGGGGGCTGACAACACACTGCCTTTGCTATACTGAAACGCCTGCCTTTGTGGACTGAAATTGCAGCCTACCCATTTGTACTTTGCTAAACTACAGAATATCTCCCTTTCACCCACAGCAAGAAGGGGGAGGGTGGAGTACATGGGGAGAACTGGGAGGGAATTGATTCCATCATGACAATGGGACACATTTTCCATACTTTACATGACACTATCCCAGTTTTTGACGTTATATGGGACCCCTGGGAGGTTATCCGTGATCAGTTACCATGAAATTATGGCTATAGGACCAATTTCCTATACTTTATAATATATAGCGCATATTTACCGAGACTTATTGATATGCAGTCATATTTGTTTACATTTCTATCATACAGTCATTGCATTATATGGCTTTGAATTCTTGTTTCTAATTGGAATTCCTTGTTCTTTCACCTTATGTTTTTTTGGCCATGTATTCATTCATGTGTCAACTGATCTTTTGCCACACAAAAAAACCTGTAAAAGCTCTGTATTGGATATTGACCTGTATTTTGTATTCTTTTTAAATAAACTGTTTGTAAACAAAAATAAGTATATTTTACTACATGTATTGTGGTGGGTTTACAGAATGAATGGGGTTGATTTACTGAAGGCACATAGACTGAGGACTTTGCCAGTGCAGTTGCTCCAGAGCTTAGTAAATGAGGGGGAGCTTTGCTGACTTTCATCGTCCAATCATGTGCAAGTAAACGTGCTGTTTTTTTCCTTGCATGTGATTGGGTATTCTTTTTAAAGTGAAGCTTTAACTCATGTAACTTGCAAACTGCACAGTCTATATGCCTTAAAATAGAACTATAGGAAACATGTTTTCTTTTTTTGGATATTTCATTAAATTTGGATAAAGTAAAGGGAATAAAGTAAAGTAGTAAAGAGTAGTAGAGTAGAGTAAAGTAAAGAGTAATGGAGGGTTATAACCCCTGTCAGGTTTTTTTGTCCATCTGTGTCCCCCATTGGAAGATGTCCCCTCTATTACTTTTCTGGGGACAATACAAAATTTGGGATTTTCTTTTACTTTCTCTTTCAATGATAATGGTAGACAGGACAAATAGAGACGGTGAATCTCCCAAACGGGTACAAAGACAGCAATAAAAACCTGACATGTTCTAATCCACCTCGGCTCTATCAAAAGTAAACAAAAATAAAATTATTTAATTATTCTTTAGGTAAATCCACCCCAATCATTTGCATATTTCCATATTTAGGTTTCTATGCATTACTGTTGAGAGAACTGATCCAAAAAGGCAGAAATGACTCCAAATTCCCTATTATATTTTTGCATTTCTTAAATACCGTATGCCTGGATGACTATTTAACTACCGAATGCATTTAACTATTTATTTCCTTCTGTGAATTGACTTTAATGCCTTTTCATGCAGTATTTACTGAGTGTTTTGTGGTAAATACAGCAAAACGGTATAGTGACTTGACAGTTTAAGGATCGCATGCGATATTTAGGCAAAATGTGTCCAGACACCTAAATATCGCATGTGATCTGCTTTTGTGAATGGAGCCCATTGACACTAGTACTGTAGTGACTAGAAATGGCACACAACTCCTTGAGGGTTAACAACAAGGAAGTAAACCCACTTTGGTATCTTTTACCTACAGGTAAGCCTTCAAAAAGACTTACCTGTAGGTACTGTAACTATCTCCTAAACGTGCACCGTTTAGGAAATATTTACTGTAGAAGCGGCGGTGATGTCACCGGCATATGCACACTGCACTCTCAATGGATGGCGAACCATCCATTAAGAGAGCTGTGCATGGCAAAAAACTCCTACACGTATGCACAAGAGTGATGACATTGCGGCTTGACCAATCAGATGACTACAGCTCACAAACCCAGAAGGAAGACCAGGTGAAGAGGGAAGCCTCGGGGAGCCGGGAGAGTGCTTCACTGGAGGGCTTCATTTTCAGGTAAGTCTTTCATAATGTGCTAGTATGTGATGCATACTAGAACATTATGCTCTTAACTTGCAGGGAGAAGATTTGTTTGAATTTTTTGGGGCGATTTACTACCGCTTTAACCGCTGGCTAGGATACTTGCCAGAAATGCAGTTTGCGTGTTTCTTCCTGTGAATTGAGCTTAAACAATGTGAACTTTGTACTGTAAACAACTGTAGCACTAACTCTGTAGGAAAGGCTGATTAGGACGGGTCCCCTGTTCGTGCCAATAGGTGCACACTTTCCAAATCAAGTGACCACCAATCAGTGAACAATACTAAGGTGACCCACCACTTCACGGCTCATGCACCTTACCAGATATTCTAAATTATGAAGTGTTGTCTATATATATATAATCACTGCTACAATTCACACAGTCTTCACTCCTGCCGATACTCCGCTCCCATGTTGATATATATTATTAAAGCAAAGTAGGCAAACTATAGTGTTGCAAATCGAGTAAATTAATTTAATATGTATTAAAAAGCACTTACAATATAGTGATGTACATCAGCATCTAGTATACAGCGTCTAGCATACAGCTCCTTGCTCGGACCTCAACCAAGATGACCGCCACTGAACTTCTGGTTGGCGTCTGACGTCACCCTGTGACGCGTTTCATCATTATGACTTTTTCAAAGGATGTACACGTCAGACATGTCCTTTGACAAAGTTGTAATGATGAAAAGTGTCAGGAAGTGAAGTCAGACGCCATCCGGAAGTTCAGTAGTGGCCATCTTGGTTGAGGTCCGAGTGAGGAGCTGCATACTAGATGCTGATGTACACCACTATATTGTAAGCATTTTTTAATACATAATAAATTCATTTACTCGACTTGGTACACTATGGTTTGCCTACTTTGCTTTGATTATATGTATTAACATGGGAGCGGAATATTGACAGGAGTGAAGACTGTGTGAATTGTACCAGTCATTATACATGTCCAAAGCTTCATAATTTAGAATATCTGGTAAGGTGCATGAGCCGTGAGCTGGTGGATCACCTTAGTATTGTGCACTGATTGGTGGTCACTTCATTTGGAAAGTGTGCACATATTGGCATGACTGGTATCTATGCATTATAAATACTACACTATATGAATTTTTGTTGTGTCAGAGAGCAATTTATCATGTATGAAGAGTGAACGATTAAGGAGAAATCTACAAGATTGATCTCCCCTTACAAAGCAAAGAAATTTTGATTGGAGGGTAAGAGTAGGAGAGTAGGAATTACAGATTAAGAGTGGTGGCACATGGTGAAGTTTTGGCACTATTTGAGCACATTTATATGAGTGTAATACACCTGGATGTATTGCATTGTAAAAGAGATAATGCAATATGTGCAGTTTATATATTTTTATTTTTGAGGGGTAACACTTTTTGAAAAGAGGAAGAGGATCACATCATCTTGGTGATATAAGAATTGAGCATTCAAATATTCATGGTGAAAATTCTGGAAGAATGAAAGACTTACAATATGAATTTCTACAGAATGAGCTTAAGGACTTTTTGCTGGAATACTAACTTGGACGCTGAGCATATGTTTTTTTCTTGGCTTCCTAGGGAGGAAGTAATACCTTGGTGACCGTGAACGTCATGTTATGTGGATTGGTTAATTGATTTTATTTGTCTGTGTTTGAAGATTAGTGATTGGGGTTTGTCCTGGTGTCAGTTTTATATAGTAACATTGCAGATGTGATCACTGTGGTCTATGCTGTGCTGCCCCAGGTGTCTCTGGCTTTGGTCATTCGCCTCATTGGTAATCCGTGTGCACCAGGACTGATGTGCACACCTCAGTACCTGTGTTGTAAAGATGAAGAGGTTTCCAGTACAATCTGGTAAAAGCTATTCCACCACTCCCCTTCCTGCTCAATGTCCTTTGGGTACTGTATTGTAAAGGTCCATAAGTCCTATTCTGTGACTGATGTTTCAGACTACAATTCTGATGATCCCTTGCTTTTTGCATAGAAGTCCATAGGGTTTCCTAACTATGGTTCTCCCTTTGCTGACTGGAAGGGATAGTGCAACACAACATTCAGCATAACAGCAGAAAGTGAAAGTAAACTAAATGTAAGGGTCTCCTTCCCCATGTTTCTGTAGTCCAGCGCCTGGCTGCACTACTAATCTCTCCACCCCCCAAGCAATGGAGATGAAGAAAGGAAGATATGTTTGAAGTCCAGCATGGGTGACACATATGGCTCTCTGTATAAACCAAACCACAAATCTTGTGAACAGCTTCTACAACAAACTGTATTCCAATAATTTAAATGAAAAGCTGCCCACACCTACACATACTCAAATAAATGCGCTATATCAAACTTTAAACTATAACAGTGCTGCGCTTTTCTCTCAGTGTAACCAGTGATTAAAACCCCAAATGTGATAAAGAATATTCATCGTTGAGATTGATGATGATTCATTGGTGTTTTGGGAACTTGAGATTCTTTATCTATTTGCATGACATTTTTATCATTTATTATTTATTCATTTTTGTTGTGAATATTGTTTATCACATCTGGGGTTTTAGTCTCTGTATGGATACATTGGAGAAGTGAGTACAGCCATCCAAGGAGGGGAAGTGTTTTATTTGAAGGATTACTACGTGAAAATAAATAGATAAAACACTGAAAAATTAAAAAACAAATTAAGTCATGTCAGGTAAGGACAGGTAAATTACAATATATTACATTTTTGTTTTTGGGTTTCGAGTTTCAATTGGGTTTCAATTGTGTGGGTAAATTTCAGCTTTAGCTATTAACCTCTGCATTTTTTATGACAAGTGTTAAAGTAAAAGTGAAAATCTGTGAAAAGGAGACTAAAATTCTACCTGGTTTGCTAGTTGGGTAGACTACATAATATTCATATGAAATATTAAACCTCTTCCCAGTGACTTAGCACATGTATGTGGCCACTCGGTGGGTGGGCTTTAATGCTGAGCAGCCACATTTATTGAGGCCCTAGGTCAGTGATGGCGAACCCGTGGCACGCGTGCCACAGCCGGCACGCCGAGCCTTATCTGTGGGCACGCCAGGAGAATACCGTATTTTTCGCTCCATAAGACGCACCTTTTTTCCCCCAAAAAAGGGGGGGAAATGTCAGTGCGTCTTATGGAGCGAATATAGAGCGGCCGGTCCGGTATTTCCACCGCCGCCGTGTCAGAATACCGGGCCGGCCGCTCAGCTCTGCAGTGGGACCGTACCTGTCCCTCTATCCAGCGGTGCGCTGTCTTCCCGGCTTCTGTAGTGTGCGTGACAGCCGGGTCCCAAGTGCGCATGCGCAAGAAGCAGTGCTCTTTGTGAATGGTAAGGCGGTACCTGGGACACATGACAGATCCCAGAAGCCGCCAGACCAATCACAAAGCGCAGCGCTTCTCGCGCATGCGCACTGGGCATCCAGCTGTCCGACGAGCGCCCACACTACAGAAGCCGGGAAGACAGCGCGCGGCTGGATAAAGGAACAGGTAAGATAAAAAAAAAACTCTGCAGAAGTAAGAGCGGGTACCTGTCAAATTCAGGTACCCGCTCCCCCTCCCTCCCCAAAGGTCAGCAGTCATCTGTACTGTCCGCAGTCTCTGGTCATCCCTGTACTGTCCGCAGTCTCTGGTCATCTCCTGTACTGTGTCCGCAGTCTCTGGTCATCCCTGTACTGTCCGCAGTCTCTGGTCATCTCCTGTACTATATCCACAGTCTCTGGTCATCCCTGTACTGTGTCTGCAGTCTCTGGTCATCTCCTGTACTGTGTCCGCAGTCTCTGGTCATCCCCTGTACTGTCCGCAGTCTCTGGTCATCTCCTGTACTGTGTCTGCAGTCTCTGGTCATCTGTACTGTGTCCGCAGTCTCTGGTCATCTCCTGTACTGTGTCTGCAGTCTCTGGTCATCCCTGTACTGTGTCCGCAGTCTCTGGTCATCCCTGTACTGTGTCCGCAGTCTCTGGTCATCCCTGTACTGTGTCCGCAGTCTCTGGTCATCCCTGTACTGTGTCCGCAGTCTCTGGTCATCCCTGTACTGTGTCTGCAGTCTCTGGTCATCCCTGTACTGTGTCTGCAGTCTCTGGTCATCCCCTGTACTATGTCTGCAGTCTCTGGTCATCCCTGTACTGTGTCTGCAGTCTCTGGTCATCCCTGTACCGTGTCCGCAGTCTCTGGTCATCTCCTGTACTATGTCCGCAGTCTCTGGTCATCTCCTGTACTGTGTCCGCAGTCTCTGGTCATCCCTGTACTGTGTCTGCAGTCTCTGGTCATCCCTGTACTGTGTCTGCAGTCTCCGGTCATCCCTGTACTGTGTCTGCAGTCTCTGGTCATCCCTGTACTGTGTCTGCAGTCTCTGGTCATCCCTGTACTGTCCGCAGTCTCTGGTCATCCCTGTACTGTTAATTAGTTTGCACTACTGTACGAGTTGTTTTTTCTAAACCAAAAGCTCGATATTCAGGTTTCATTGCAGTGTTGGCACTTTGAAAGAAATAAGTTGGTTTTGGGTTGCAGTTTGGGCACTCGGGCTCAAAAAGGTTCGCCATCACTGCCCTAGGTAAACACTTTACTGTGTTGTACTGAGTGTGCAAGTGTAAAATCACACGTTCCTGCGTTAAAAATGGCTGTGTGTATAAGTGGGTGCTGCAGTGACCGTCGGCTGGAACCAAACAAAATCAGCAAGGAAGAAATGTCACCAGCACACCAAGGATCACCAATATGGGTCCAAAGGTTTTAATAAACCATCACATAGTTACAGCAAGGCAACGTTTTGGAGTCTCGCAGGACCCCTTCATCAGGCATGTGACGAGAGTGCATTCCCAGGGACCAGAAACCTCCTGATGCATACTTGCGATCAGAAGCTTTCCAATCATATGACTGCCAATCACATCGGTCACATGATTGGAATGCCCGACTCGGCCTCCTGGCATTTAAATCCTCTTAAAGGGCTGGGAGGAGGTGGCGGGAAGGGATTAATATACTATATACCTTAGATAGCATACATTATTTGTCTCATGAAACTTCCATAAACTATCCATGTATTTCCATAACTGCTGAGAACCAAAGGCTAACTCTAACTTTAATACCTTTAAAGGACTCTTTGTAGACCTTACCATCATCAAAAAATACACAAAAACTTTGTTGGAAAGGCAGTGCCACAGCTTTATTGGTTTTAAACCACAGTCCTAATAAACTGCTTAGGAAACCAAAAAAAATGCCTGTCTTAAATTCATACCAGTCAAAGATAGACTTTGTCTAACCACCTGTCTAACGACCTGTCTACCCCAGACAGGTATCCAT
Organism: Staurois parvus; assembly: GCF_062004578.1. Lineage (NCBI taxonomy): Eukaryota > Metazoa > Chordata > Amphibia > Anura > Ranidae > Staurois > Staurois parvus. The sequence continues at coordinate 1,912,870 of NW_028318690.1, forward strand.
ATAAACCAAGGTTCTCATAGGTTTTAAAATCATAACCATTTTGAGTAGGCAAGGTAAAAAAAAGTGGCAAAAATTGATTGGCATGGCACTTGCTTAATGGCTGATTGTAATCCCACCTCTATTTTCACTTCATTGCTCTATCTTTGTGATATCCAATAAATACACCTATTTTAGTGGCCTTTGGGGAAGGGGGGGGGAATTTAACCAATGCCTAAATAGATCATATTTCCAGCAGCCATGTCACCTTTTCATAAAGGGGGAAAGTTCCAGGAAGATTTGTGCTATAGCTGTCAGACTGCTATACTATTCCTTTTCCCTGGATCTGGAATGTGTGGGATGCCACAAGTTGTCCAAGTAGTCCGTCCTTTCTCCTCTTAAGTTATTTACAGCAGCAAAGCATACACTATGTACCTGCAGGGGTCAGGGACCAACATTTCCTCTGGAATTGAACTGGGTTGCCTTGCAACCACTGAGAATATAACTTATATTTTATTTCCCACAAAATAAAACATAGGTTAACACTTTAAGTGCCCGTTACTTAAAGAGTACTGAAGTAGATTGTATAGACCTGACGTGATATGTTCCTCTCAGGACACATTTATATTCTGTCAGATTGGAACTACAAAGGATGTTGTGGTCGATCTCAAAACACCTAAGCTATAGAAGTGTAACAGTGAGTGTGCAGCAGTGCGCACAGAAGAGGAAGTAATGAGGGGGCTTTTGTAGTTTAAATGTCACAGTCCCAGACATTATATGCCTACCTAAAAACATACCATTCTATTTATTGACTGCCCTAATAGTCTTCTGCTTTATACTGTGGCCTGTGGCCAGAAACCTCATTTGTGGCTTTGCTATATTTATTAAGGCCTTAATCACACAAATCTCTTGTGCAAAGGGACGTCTCTACCTGCATGTGATGCACAGGTCACCTAACAGCTACCTGACCTTCATAAAAAATATAAACAGTAGCTCTGCAGACAATACGTTTGGGATCCTTTTCAGACCTAGAAACAATTTGGCAAACTTTATTTAAGGTTTTAATATACAAAGGAACTGAACTCTGAAAGCTATGCCCCTCAAAAAAAACAAGCAGAGGACTAGAATGCATTAAGGTAAAACACCTTAAGGCTTTAGAACCACTTTTATTACTCATTATCGCACAAAGCTCAAATTATATTCAATAAATTGCCTTTACATGCTACTTGTGTATGTTAGCAGGTTGCCCCTGTTCCTTGCACATGGCCGATACATGCAGATAGGTCTCACCTGCACCCATGGGGGTTAATTTAACAAAACTGGAGAGTTCAAAATCTGGTGCAGCTATACATAAAAAAAAAACAGCTTGCAGTCTTTTTTTTTGTAAAAGCTTAATTGAAAAAGATGAAGTTAGAAGCTTCACAAGATTTTGCACTTTTCAGTTTTAGTAAATCAACCCCATGTGGGTAGATGAGACCCATCTGCCTGCACCGGCCATGTGCACCCCAGGGTCTCCTTGCTAATTCCAGCATTCTCCACTCACACCCTGACTGAAGTCATTTGTACGGATGCGGTCCTAGACCTCTTACCACATCCTCTTGGCCATCATTTCATTAACTCCTTATCACCTGGAGCACGTCTTACACAGGGTCTTGTGATTTACCATGGTCCAAGGAACAGCTCCTGCTACCAAGCTCCCTAGGCCTGTGATACACTGGAAGCCTGGGTCAGCTTGATCCATGGGTAGGTCCACTTTCACCATCAACAGAGTGCTTTCCTATCCCCAAACACCACCCACTCCTAAGCCATTCAAGTTTACACCGGTACATAACACCTTATAGTAAATATCACAGTACTTATCCTCCCCAGGTATTGGTTGCACTCTTGACTTCACTTTATCCTTCTTCTAAAAGAAATCACACTGAGGCTTCTTGATGCAAAATCAGCTTTACTTGATATAAAAATAGTAATACATTCCAGTCAAAAGATAATAGAGAAATTCCAAAAAATGGCAATAAAAGGCCAACACAACAGAACGATAGAACACAATCACAGTTGTTGGAAGAAATTAAGGGAGCATTGTAGTACTCACAAGACATGCTTTGAACTCTTCTTCCTTAATCTCATTCCTGGGCCTAAGCCCTACAGTCCTCGCAAGCCCCTCCCCTGAAGAGGAGAGCACACACAACTCTTCCTCAGTGCTTTTCTCTTCCCTTTTCCAGCTCCAGGCTGTCTGACCCTGACCTGACTCCTTCGCCTTAGAAATCACATATGACTCAAGGCTCCTCCTACCAGGTGGAGTAACAATTAAAGGGGAACTAACCCCTGCCTACATATAGCTTATACCTGTGGGAGAGCCTACACCATTGGGAGGCATTCTATTTGTTTAGTGATTGCTACTTCTATTAATTAGTTTCTAGTGAAAATGGTACCAAAGCTGGCCTTCACGTCTCCTTACTGACATTTCTTCAGTTCTTTTTTTAAATTCAGAAATAAAGTTTATTGAACAAAACAAGGACATGTTCCAGAGTATCTGTGTCACAATAACAGCATTCAGCAAAAACAACAGTAAGTATGTAGATGCACAGTCTTACAAGTTACTCAGACATAGTACAAACACAGATGTCATTTCAGTATCTTCACCCTCCATTAGCCAGCAGACAAGGAGGGGAGCATCATACCACTAAAGGTAAGAGTAATACCCAGGAGCAAAATCAAGTCTGATCCATCTCAGAGAAAAAGCCATACACTTAAGGAGCCCAACCATTGCCTAACAGACTTGGTAACACTAACTCCACTGGCACTAGGCCAGGTACCGATAGCTAACCAGCCAATATTTTATCAAATTTAACTGGACATCCCTTGTGTTGGTTGGGTTTTCATAGTGCAGAGTGGTATTCATAAAGGCAATCTAGTCCTGAGTGGATGGGGTGAAGAGCTCTTCCAGTGCAGCAAGAGCACCTTGCGAGCCTGGAATAGGACTCTAGATATCGCTTCTTTAACAAAAGCATCGGGAATCACAGGGTCCAAAAAGCCCAATATGCAGGACAAAAGGTCGAAAGATAAATTTAGTTCATAAGCCTGATTAATTATGCCTAGGACACTGTCCCAGTATCTATGGAGTTTGGGAAAGAGCCACCACATATGGATCCCCATTGTCTCTTTGACGCCTAGGACAAAGGGGGTATGTCAATAAGCCCATCTAATGCAGAAAAAGAGGGGTGTAACACACTGTAAGTAATATTTACAGCTGTGAGCACTGCAACAGATTTAGAGAACTGTAGCAGACCGCCTCCATAGCCTCTTCCCACTGCTCTTCGGTCAATTCCCCCACATCTGGCACCCATTGTACCCTGACCTTGCAGGTGTATTTATCTAGATAGGTCCCTAGTAGCTGTAGGTAACAGTTTGAAAGAAAGTCCTTGGTGGAACAAGTTTGTTGCATCATATGAAACACCTGGGGAGAAAGACAAAAGTTAGGGGAAAACACTGAGTCGTTACAGAGTGTCTCAATTGTAAATAATAGAAGTATATCTGCTGAGGGACACCAAGTTTAGTTTGCAGAGCAGAGATATGTAACAACTTGCCATTGTCAAAGACCTGTTTTACATTTGTAATACCATAGATTTGACACTTGGGCGCGTATTGGAGCTTGGCCAGTTCAGGGTATGTGGTATTATGTCAGAGAGTACTGAAGTTGGTGTACCCTGTAACTTCTTGCAGTTGTTTGGTTTTATGCCAGATCTTATGCATCAGCCTATGAGTGAGGAAAGATCTGTTTGGTTTAGCAAAGGAGTGTGATTCTAGCCCTTCGGGTAGATATGATGTGTTAACAAAGGTAACAACTATAGTCAAGGTGGCATTATGGGACAGCAAGATATTACGAGCTGGGAAAAACATACTGCTCACCATGTGCTGCAGTTGTGCAGCCATATAATATAACCAGGGGGAAGGCAATGCCCCCTTCCATTTTAGATGTTGAAGTTGTTTGAGTTTGGGAGGCCCCGGCTTCCACAGAAGTGAGCGGAAAAGGGAATTAATTGTGCAAACGGTCATAAGAGGGATCGGCACTGGGGAACTGTGTAGGAGGTACAGTAACTGGGGCAAAACTATCATTTTAATTAAGTTCACCCAGCCTATCAAAAAGATCCATAAATTCCACCATACTGTACCTATATTTTATCTTAGAAGTGTTTAAGCAGTGGGTTAATATTTAGCCCCAAAAACTCAGTGACTGTTCTGGAAATCACTATGCCCAGGTATTTAATGTTAGAAACAATAGGTACTGGACACGCTGCGGGAAGAGTAGGAGTTATTTGTCCATCTAGATCCAATAGGGCCGACTTGGACCAGTTAATAGTTAGGCCTGAGATCAGGCCAAATGACTCTATAACATCCATTACAGCTGATGAGGAGGAAGAAGAGTCCTATAACAAAAGCAGCATATCATCTGCATATAATAGCAACTTTTTACACGCTTCACCATACTGGAAACCCCGGATAGATGCAAAGGCCCGAATATGGGCGGCCAGTGGCTCTATTGCCAGTGCTAATAGTTAGAGCGAAAGGGGACATCCCTGTCGAGTGCCCCATCCCAGTGAGAATGGGTTGGATACCAGACCTCTCACAAGGATAGCAGTCTTAGGAGCATAGTATAGAAACTTCACCCAAATGATAAAGCTATCTCCAAAGCCATGTCAGAACCTCCCAAAGGTACCGCCATACAACACTATCAAATGCCTTTCTGGGGTCCAACGACAACAATACTCTCGATCCCATATTATCAGAGGGAGTTTGCATGTTCAGGCAAAGTGTGCTCAGGCTGATGGCGGTATATTTGTGAGGCATAAATCCAACTTGTTCAGAATGTATGATGCTGGCAATGACATTGTTCAATCTCCTAGCTAGTATTTTGGCCAGGATTGTTATGTCTGTCTGCAGTAAAGAAATTGAACTGTATGAGTTGGGGTCAGTGGGGGTTTTGCCCGGCTTCAATAAGATAATAGTGGCCTGAACCATGGAGTCAGGCAATCTCCTATTGTGAATAAAGTTCATATTATGAGTAAACTTCTATAGGGAGTCCATCTGCCCCTGGAGCTTTTGAAGTGGGGAAAGAAACAACCGCCTCCTGTACTTCCTCAATAGTGATAGGAGAATCTAGCAAGGCCCTGTGGGAGCTGGACAACTGTGGCAGTCCCTTCTAGTCTTCGATTTTAATGGCTCCTCTCTTAAAGGGAGAAGATATATGGGTACTTCAGCTGGTGCATTGTCATAGCTGATGTTGCAAACTGTATGGGTCCCTACACTACATCATGGACCTGATTTACTACAGTTTAAAGCCTATATAATTTGATTTACTACGTAGAGAGTCAACTGAAGTGATCCTGTGTGCATCTCAAACATCCATATTCAGGGGAATAAAAAACACAAATAAATAAACTTCTTCTGTACCCAATTGGATGTGTGAAGTGCATAAGGGAAGTTTGTTTCAGTTCATGTTCTACTTTCGTAAATCTGGCCCAGTAAATTATTGACTTGGAACAAGAGGGAACTAGATAAGCTGGAATTCCCTTGTGCATATTTGTTTTGGATTTGTGACTTGCAGCAATTTGCATCTTTCATCTACGTTTTCTGATAGTTTATTGTAAAGGGAACACAAACGTGGCTATGTAAGAATTTTGTTTCTTATTATAGTTAGGACACAAAAAAAAAAAAAAAACTTAAACAATTTTTCTCTTTTAGCCCGGGTTCACACATGTGATTCGCACAGGAACCGCACCACATTTTGTATGGCTCTAATCACACCGCACCCGCACCAAAAAGGTGCAGGACCCTTTTTTTGGTCTGCACTAGAATCAGATTGCATGGGTATTCACACCTATGCAATCCGATTCTGCACATCACACCGCGTTTTGCAGACCGATTTCGCATTACCGGGGTGCGACTCTGATGCAGTGTGGAATTCACACAGAAAATGCTGCAAATTCCGAACCACATCAGTGTGAACCCAGGCTTAGTCAGGTAAATATGAAATGTTTCATAGGAACGTCACATGTCTTCTAGAAAGTAAACAGATGGAACTCTTGGTTCTATTTCACGTTTTCCATGGACTCATTAAAGACCATGTTCAGGCAAGTGTAAAGTTCTTGCTTAAATCTCCCCCACCACTGTATACAACCCCTCCCCAGCTTTTTAAAGCTGAACTCCAGGATCTAACTATCTTTGAAATTACTGATCCTCTAAGTTCTCTTGAACTGCTGACACAGTTTAAATGATAGTGCCTTATTTTTCTTGTAATTCAAGAGTTTCAGCCCCAGTGACGTCATATTTCCTTAAGAAAAAAGAAGAGGTTGCTTCTGGCGCCGGAAGGAGGACTTTCCCTCATGCTGTACATCACATCTGAGCAGGGAAAGAGGACTACATTTACCACGATGCAAAGGGAAGTGCAGGAGATGTGTCAGCATGTGCAGTGAACCGGGGGAGAAGCGAAAGGCGGCATTAGCACTGAGAGCTACATCTGCTATCCTGAGAGGCAGCATGTACAGGGAACTGGAGGGGGAGCGGAGAGCTGTATCTGCTATCCACAGTGGGCGGCACAGACCAGGAATCGCAGACCTTCGAGTCTGCCCACTACAGCGAGCAGGGATGGAATTATGTCTTTGCTCACTGCAAAGAACTACAGCAGGGCAGAGACAAGACCAGTGGCCACATAGATACAGAGCACCACCGGTCATACAAACAGGATATCAGAGGGATTCAAGCTGGGATTCAAATAATGCACCCTGGATTTCTCAATGATTACACAGTGGGGGAAGAAACAAGCAGCACATTGCACTAAGGTATGACAACGCCAATACTGCCAGCTAATAAATGTTTTGCCCGGAGTTCTGCTTTAACACTCATATCTGCAGAATTTCCTAGGAGAATACAAGCGACATTATCAACCAGTGTCCCAATTAGTAGCTTATAGTGGTGCAAGGGGGAAGGATCTGCAGTGCACTTTACATTATGTAGGCACAGCATGGAGCGCTAGTGGGGGCTAACAGCTGTTTGGGGTGACTGGTACTTTCACCAACAAATGCTGCCCCAAGCACAATTATAAGGAACATTTCCTAAATTATTAGGGGAAAAGAAGCTGGCGGAATCACAGCTTAAAGTCAACATTTGTAAGCTTATTTTGCAATTCAAAAAAATTTGAAATGCAGGCAAGCCACTCCCCTATGCTTGCATCCTCCCTTCTCCAAGTCAGTAGATAAAGAGCTGCTGGAGACTATGCTTTTCTTTGTAGTCTTGTGCTCAAAAAGAAGTTCAGGGAAGTGGAACTGAGAGTGATGGAGCCAGCTATTTAGAAATATGATGACTGTAAGTGCTTGGGCAAAAAGTTAAAGAAATACTTTGCTGGACAATGTTTCACCTGGATTCATTATTCAAAAAAGTTTGGGAATTTAATACTACTTTAAACATCTTGCTTCTATGTTACACTAAAACCTTAATAATTAACAAAAAGAAAATCAGTGCACTCTGGTCTGCAAATCACCTGCCTAACTGCCCCAGTGCTATCCATTAAAGCAGAAATGGCTGTTTCAACCTATTTTAACCAGTGATCATACATATAAGCACAACCGCCAACCATCTCTGCACTGTAAATATAAAAATCTATAGTGGTAGGTCTCCTTAACCTATTTTTTTTTAACAGTTGCTTTTATTGAAATTGTACAAAAGTAGAAACAATCCAAGGTACATGAAAACAATCAAGCATTTAGTATACAGAAAATAAGCAGCATACACCTGTGTTCCAAAGCTGAGAATCAACCTGAGCAGGCTCAGTAATCACATACATATTATAGTTCAGATGTAAACAACCCATAAGGGAATACAATGGAGAGGAAAATTGAAGAGTGTGAGAAAAAAAAAGGAGGAAAAAGAAGCGGGAAGGGCAAGCCAGGGAAGAAAGAGATAAAGAAAAGGGAGAAGGAAAGAAGGTAAAGGAGAAAGGTAAATCACACAATTAGTATCGAATCAGTTATTTCAAACCTGTCACAACAATGAGCTAAAAACACCAAAGCTTATATCGTAAGGCCCTGTGCCTCCACCCACCTAGCTCAGATTTGATCAAATTTAACTGGACAGTTGTGGTTCATATATGTAAGTTTATACAAACGAAGGGCACTATTGATAGCTGCCTTCTAACCAGAGACCGAGGGCTGGGTGGACTGCTTCCATCTCAACAAAATTTCTCTTCTAGCGTAGTATAGCGAAAAAAAGACAAACCGTTTGCTATGTTTAGATGCTGCTATGAGGTCAGTAAGGCCAACAACATTATCAGCGGATCCATGGGAACAGATAGGTTGCCAACAGCGTTAATGTTGTCTAATACCCCGGTCCAAAAGGGACATAGCTTCGTACAGTCTCAGAACATATGGTTAAACTTGCCGACTGCCATATCACAACGGGGACGTGTTGCTGATCTACCAGGATATATCATAGCCAGTCGCCACGGGGTGTAATATACTTTATGGATAAAGTTTAGTTGTATAAAGCGATTTATGAATAAGGACACTAACTCCACGGGCATATGAAGAATACGTAGCATTTTAGTAGTGTTCGACCCAAACCCTCTTTAAGCCTAGTACTCTATGGCCCATCAGATGGGTTTCTTGCAAAATACAAATGTGTTGGTTTTGAGAAATCGTAAGACCAAGGAACGCTTCACAGGGGAGTTGAGGCCCCGCACATTCCAAGAGATACAGTTCAGATCAGGAGGTGCCATAAGGTAGGTGTTCTAAAACTACCACTCAGGCCGAATCAAAGAAAACACAGACATTTACGACATGCAGCATAAAAACCTGTATATCAGCTTGATACCATATACAAACTGGACTACTTGAGATAGCATATGTACCTTGCAACATAGAAAAAAAAACATAAACTACCAAAAAACATAACCAACCCTCCACCCCCACCCCCAAAACCGGGAGAGTCTTACTTCCCCGAACTAATTCAGGCAACAAGCCATAGGGAGGTCCGTGGATCGAGTACATAGAGCAAGTCTGTGGAGCTCACATGCCATAGAGATGCCGCCTATCAAAAAGGGCAGATCACTCTGCTATAGCAGAGGGTACAAGCTTAAATCATAACTGAGAAATGTAGAATCTGGGAATCCCGATTCAGAGGAGTGACCGGGAGCAAAGTGTCAAGGCCCTACCTTTTCCCAGAGGGTATGCTGCTCCATGTGCTGGCATCCATCTTGGGTTTCTGCAAGCATGGTGGGAGTCTTTTATGCTTTCAGGCCTCTGCGGTCCATCCCCCAGAGGGGTGTGGTTGATCACATTTAAGCCTGTTGTCTGCACTTGCTCTTTGCATTCGTGTCCTGTATGATGTGTTGTTGCAAGCTCTTGTTCTATTCTCGTGTCTCTCCTGGAAACTGACTCGGCTTTGACTAAGACTATTCTCAGCCTTATCCCTTTATCTGACCTCCCGTTGCTGAACCCCACTTGTGACCTGTGTATTCTTGTCTACCGTTCTGTACTGTCTGTCCCGCTGTTATCGACCCGGCCTGTCCGACTACGCTATCGTTCTTATCTGGTTCCTACCAGCTATACACCATTGGTGGTGGCCATTACCGCAGCTGGGGTTTCTTGGGGGCCGCGACCTGGTCCCTGGCTGCGTCAAGTCCATCCCCACCATCAGGGGCCCTGGTGAAGGGCAGCCTGGGGCTTAGACTCCGCGCCCTGAGGGACTCCGGTCTGTGGGTCGTGGTTGTCGTCAGTCGGTGCGTGACCCTGCCATTAGGCCTGCCTGTCCATTCCACAGCTCCTGCCCTGACACAAAGGCATCAGATCGAATCGACCGGAGTAATCTTCCAGTGGAGAATCAAGATCAACGGATAGGTCGTAGGGTTTCCAACCAGGAAGCTGCCTCCTCAGGCACAGTAAAGAAACGTGTGGTTTCTCCATCTTGGACTCTGAACTTCGCAGGGTACAGCATGCCATACGTAAGGCCTTTTGCTCGCAGTTGGACCTTGACAGCATCAAAGGAGCGACTCTACTGTTGGGTATCCACCGAGTAATCGGGAAACAACATCAGCTTATGGTTTTCATAGCGTAGTTCCCCCTGAGCTCTGGCCGCTCTCAATGCCAGATCATGATCACAGTAATTGAGCAGCTTAAAAATGAAGGTGCGGGGCGGTGAGCCAGGTGGGCCCCGGGTTGTTGGCATCCGATGGGCCCTCTCGACCACGAAAAAGCTAGAGAAGGTGGCTCAAGGCAACAAGGAGTGGAGAAGGTTCTCAGTAAACCGAAGCAGATCCTCTCCCTCTGCCCCTTCAGAAAGACCCACCACGCGGAGGTTATTGTGTCTACTGCAGTTTTCCACATCCTCTGCTTGAGGTATTTTACCTTGATACGCATTGCATTCAACTCAAATGAGTGCTTGCGGATGGTGTCTTCTGTGTAACTGGCCCTTTGTTCGACTGCAGTCACTCGATCCCGGAATGCGCCAAGATCTCTCCGGATCAGCCCTGTGTCTGCAGATGTTCAATTTTCGTGGTGAGCACAATTAGTAATAGCCATTATGAGATTTAAGGTCCGCGGGTATGGCAGGTGGGTTGGGCTCTTGAGAGGAAGGAGCAGCCATGGTTGTTACCTCTTTGGCCCCTGCAGGCCGATTAGGTTTAGCAGTTTGTGTAGTTTCGGATCTTCTGCCAGCAGCCGAAGGTTTGCCACTAGTCATCCAAAGACCTCATCCACACCAGCAGAAAAGTGTGGTTACTTTAATAACTGACCCTCAATATGAGTATCCAGCCCACAGGGCCATCACAGGCATCTGAAAATGTATAACTGAAACTGTGCATATGCAGGAGACAAATGACTCACCCTGTGGCACTCACGGATGGCTATCACCCCAAAGGGGGGAGGGGAGGTATGAGCCGCAGACACAATTGATGCCCCTCACTAAGGCCGGAGGCCCAGGCCTCACAGGAGACAGATATCACTGGGGCTCCAATGCAGGGCCGGACAGTTCTCCCCTGCCGACCCACCCGACGGGCGCTGTGGGGGCTGAGGGTATGCGAGCTCCAGCAGGAGCTGAGCCCCGGTTAAGAAGCAGGTAGAATGCAGGGGCCATCAGCACTCAGGCTGCAGTAGATCGCAGGGTACCAGTGATTCAGGGGGTGTAGATAGCCCGGATTCACCCCCCCCCCAGCAAGCAGCAGCAATCTCCAGGAGGTCCCTGGGCATGGCTGGAGCCGCATCACCCCGGGGATGGGTGCACGGGCCCCACTGGCGCATAGGCCTCAGCAGGCTGCAGGCCTCTAGAGCCCAGTCGGGGGTCAGGCGGCTGTGAGATCCTCCCCCAGGCAACAGGTTTACCAAGCGGAGTCCCAGGTGTCAGGGCCGCGGCACCTCGGACAATGCCAGTTCCGGTCCGCGCGGGGGTCACTGCAGGCCTCGGTAGGCCACGGATGTCCGGTAGTTCAGAGGGAGGTTAGACTGACACAGCTCCTCTCCTCAGGCAGTGGGAAGAGTCAGCAGGGCCCCCGGTGCAGGTGATGAGAGTGCTACCCCCAGGATGGCATTGGATGACAATTTGAGGAGGCAGAGCTCTAAACTATGCGGCTGCTCCAGTCGCCATCTTAGACACGCCCCCCCCTTAACCTGTTTGAATGAGAGCTGTATGACAAGTGAAAAAAAATGGACAAAATGTAGAATCCTGATCCCTCCTTTTATACTAGGTAGGAATGTTTAAGCATAGTTTGGGTATACTTTTGATTTGCTAATGCAGGAATTAGAGAGTCGTTGTCATTGAGTTGCGCAGTGTTGTAAGTCCATTGTAGTGAAGTAACTATTTCGAAATCTTACATGCCTAAAAATTCAAGCTTGGGGAAACAAAGGGGAAATTTAGAAACTGAACATTATGAAATTTTTTTTCCAGGCAACAAAGGCAAATGTTCATATTTATTATTATACAAACCTTTTTTTAATAAGCACATACAGTTGTGTTCAAAATAATAGCAGTGTGTTGAAAAAAGTGAATAAAGCTCAAAATCCTTCTAATAGCTTTTATTTCCATACACACAAATGCATTGGGAACACTACACATTCTATTCCAAATCAAAACATGAAGAAAAATATATCAAATTTGTGTTGTTCCTCTAAAACAATTGAAGAAAAGTGAATATTACACTGTTCAAAAAAAAGCAGTGTTTGTATTCTTCTTTACAAATTCAAACATTCACTATATAAACTGAAAAATGTTTGAAGATTTTGCTTTCCTTTGAATCACTTAATTAATATTTAGTTGTATAAGCACTGTTTCTGAGAACTGCTGTACATCTGTGTTGCATGGAGTCAACCAACTTCTGGCACCTGTGAACAGGTATTCCAGCCCAGGATGATTGGACTACATTCCACAGTTCTTCTCTATTTCTTGGTTTTGCCTCAGAAACTGCATTTTTGATGTCACCCCACAAGTTTTCTATTGGATTAAGATCCAGGGATTGGGCTGGCTACTCCATAACGTCAATCTTGTTGGTCTGGAACCAAGATGTTGCACGTTTACTGGTGTGTTTGGGGTCGTTGTCTTGTTGGAACACCCATTTCAAGGGCATTTCCTCTTCAGCATAAGGCAGCATGACCTCTTTAAGGATTCTGATGTATTCAAACTGATCCATGATCCCTGGTATGCGATAAATAGGCCCAACACCGTAGTATGAGAAACATCCCCATATCATGATGCTTGCGCAACCATGCTTCACTGTCTTCACAGTGTACTGTGGCTTGAATTCAGTGTTTGGGGGTCGTCTGACAAACTGTCTCCGGCCACTAGACCCAAAAAGAACAATCTTACTTTCATCAGTCCACAAAATGTTGCACCATTTCTCTTTAGGCCAGTCAATGTGCTCTTTGGCAAATTGAAGCCTCATCAGCACATGTCTTTTTTTCCCAACAGTGGAACTTTGCGGGGGCTTCTTGCAGATAGCTTGGCTTCACATAGGCGTCTTCCAATTGTAACAGTACTCACAGGTAACTTTACACCTTCTTTGATCTTCCTGGAGCTGATTGTTGGCTGAGTCCTTGTCATTATGGCTATTCTTCTATTAATTCGAATGGTAGTTTTTCGCTTTCTTCCACGTCTTTCAGGTTTTGGTTGCCATTTTAAAGCATTTGCGATTATTTTAGCTGAGCAGCCTATCATTTTCTGCACTTCTTTATATGTTTTCCCCTCTCCAATCAACGTTTTAATCAAAGTACGCTGTTCTTCTGAACAATGTCTGGAACGATCCATTTTCCTCAGAATTTCAGAGAGAAATGCACTGTAACCAGCATGTACAACATTTGCTGCCTTCCTTCCTTAAATAAGGGCAATAATTGCCACCTGTTTTTCAAAGAATGAATGACCTCACTAATAGAACTCCACACTGCTATTATTTTGAACATGCCCCTTTCAACTAGTGATTCAATTACACAAAATCAGCAGCCTGCATGTCATGACTGTTGGGTCTTTTGGATTTCTATTACTCTACTACACCTGCTAGTAAATTATTTGCCATGTAGAAATATTATTTCTACCAAAAAGGTGATTGATCAGGTTAGTGATGTCTGACTGCTATTATTTTGAACACAACTGTATATGATGTATTTCTTCATTTTCCTAATTTGTTTTATAACTGCATGACAAATATGTTTGCTATGCTGAAAAATTTCTACCATGCTGTGACGAATGCGGTGCCCGACCCCTACCCTTCTCACCAACTTGTAAAAAGGACCAGCCAATCTCACACCGCGGGGTCACTTGCGTAACAATGCCACTCTCAACTGCACACTGCATCAACATTTTCCACAACCTAGGTGCCAGCAGCCTGAGAGCGATTGTCACTGGGTTAGGTTAATTTTGCAATTAACCCTTCAAACTCCAAACTGCCACCAGATAGCTTTGGGAATATCAAACCTTCACAATGTTAGCAAGAACAAATGTGAACAATAAATGTCTGTAACACACACTGTCACTACAGACAGGTATATTCAGAGGATTAATTCAGAGGATTATTATCAGTAGCACTCTTTAAGAGACAGGGATTCTTTAGCTTGCTTTAAAAGCCTTAGAGCTAATTTTAACACTTTTCAAAATATGGTTTATTAATGAAAAGGTCAAATGGTGCAATTAAATTATTTCCAAAAAGAGATGTTACAAAGAAATAAAGAGAGCAATAAAGTAACAGAGAAATAAAAAAAAGGAGTTAAGAAGGAAAAATACTTGCAAAGTCAAATTGCCTAAGCCACAAAAAGTTGTTGTGGCTCTCTTGGGTGTTCCTTGGTTGATGGTAAAATGAGAGCTTTATCTTAACAAGTCCTGTCAGTGCCTTTTCTGTGATATCAAAAGTGTGTGGTCCGAGAACAACTGACCAATCCTCCGGTGTAGGGAATGGGTGCTAGGAGGTCACCAAGTTTAAGTCCCAACTACAGTTTGATACTAATATTAATAACTTCCAGTATGTGCAGGTGGTATTCTTGCAACTGGCAGATTAATATTCAGAATTGTATTTCCAACCCAGGGATACCAAACACAGCGTAGCTTGTTACCCAGAAGGGAAGAGTCTGCTTTCTCCCCTTTCGTATGTGAGGTGCTTTTGAAGTTCATAAAAAGTTACAGCTACAAATTCCATAGTTTGCAAAGGGGGGGGGGGGGGGAAGTAGGAACACTGCTCATGAAAACAAAATGTCTGAGACGTTAACAAGATGGCTGTCACGCACAGCTTCCATGTCTCTATTGTGCACAATCGTTCCTCATGCATGCTAGGATTTTTTGTTATTTAAAATGTCTATTATTGACCTTTTTACCAGTTTTATTAGATCAGCCCAAAGTTTCTTGGAACAGGATTACTACTGAAGGATTATTACTAAAGGGATCCCTATGCAACATGTCAGTCATCTGCATTTGCAAAAGTGCAAATTTTTCTTGTCATATTTACCTTTTTTAACTACAAATCCCTGTTATAGACCGTATAGGATGTTCACTAAAACTTTCTCTGAATCTTGTGTGCCAAGCTTGAATATGTTTAAAGGGAACTTCGCTTTTGTTATGAAAAAACGATCACCTCTGGGTGATCAATGTCAATTGCAAGGCATTTAATAAACTTTGTAGCAGAGTCTCTCCTGTTTCTGCTCTGATTAAAAAGCTGTTTGTTCTGCTATGTCTTTTGGATTCTGATTCTGAATGGGATTGATTTGATAAGCTGATGAACTTGCAGTGCTCTAATGAGGAAAGCTGCAAAGTCTACCTGAATTGAAGTCCTGAATTTTGAGCCTATCCACACATAAGTTAGATATGCATTATAAAATATTCAGGAGGAACATTTTGATTAGCTACGTACCTTGATTCCATATTGTGACGGAACACCTAGCACCCAACTTGTGCCTTCCATCAGAAAACCGCCTCCTTGCCATTGGGACCCAGGACCAAGGTATTATAGCTGGGCATTGCACCCAAGACTAGGTGACACTAGCTGGATGCAAACTGGAACTACTTTATTGAACAGAAATACAGTTTTTGTACACTCCAGAAATAGGGACAGTGCCCCTACATAAACAATAAAACAAATATTACATCCCACACTGACTATATAATGAGGTAAATCTGACATCAGTCTAATCTGATCATGTAGGAGCCTCCAAGAGGACTTGCCAACAGACCTGCAATAGGTGACTCAATTAACAATGGGAATTCACACCTAGGAGGCACACAATGGGAGAGGATAGTAGACACATAACACCTTAAAAACACATTAGAGCAATAGTCCTCACATCAGGTCATTTTGCTAATTACATCAACATCTTCTTAGAGTCTCTGAGTCTGGGAAGGAGGGGGTTGAAGCAGTAAGTGCTAGTTTGGGCACAGAGACTCCAAATCTGTATGTTGGTCCTCTAGTTCTCAGAGTCTGTGTGTTTAGGGGAGACATGGACTTGAATCCCAAGTAAACGACTCCAAAGGTTCCCCCCCAGGCACATTAAATAATAGAGCCCCCTCAGATGCCAGGGTCCTGGACAGTAGGCAAGAGGCTAGCCTGCAGTCCCCTCCAAAAGCCCTTCTCCTGGTTGGGTCTGTCACATATATAATATGACAACATCAAGGCATCTTAAGACAATTTTTAAGACAAACATTTTCCTACAGTTATCTACCCATAGTAGTGCTATTTAATGTCAGATATCTTTGCATGTTCATTGACCATACAAAAAGCCAGTGGTATTGTGTGACTGATATATTATTAATCATATTAAGGCTACATTTGTGCAATTTACTGATCCTACCATGGTTTCAAAAAGGTATCCAAAGACAACTGATTGGGTGACGATGTTATGTCTGTGGGTACCTCAGAAGAAATGAAAACTTTTGGCAGTTGCTTAAAGTTAGCTTGGCCAGAGAGGCATTTCAAGCATTAGGTGGTAGAATGGTAGCAGGAAATTGCAGGCTTGGGACCTGTAAAGTTTTAAATTTATTAATTAGGCCAATTTAAGGTACACTGAATCAACAGGAACACTAAGACCTCTAAAGTTTCCTTTTTGTCTGCATTCATATGGACTGGACTGCATATGTTAAGTGATATCCCCAGAGACACAATCATAACTTATCTTTGTTAAATCTTAAAAAATAAAAAAATAAAAACCACACAGAAAGCCTATACTAGTTGAAAAACCTGGGAGGTTATTCTTCTTCCCACTCAGTGCTCAGCCAAATCATTAGTAATCTCATAGTTCCGTGGTTGGTAAGGTTGAATAAATAAATAAGTCTATCCAGTTCAACTTGTGTGGGTGTGGGTGTATGAGTTTGTATGTATTTATGCCTCTACCATTTCCCATATCTCTGTACTGTGTATTGTTGCTAAGGTGCCCATCTCAGAGTTTTGGAAATTATCAACACTCTCTGCAGACACCACCAATTATGGAAGGGATTTTCACACCTTTACCATCTTTATGGCTCTAACAGTAAAGAACCTCCTATGCAGCAAATCTGCTTCTTGTTCAACTTCATTGAATGGTCTTCTTGAGTGACCTGTGACGGAATACTTTTTTCCCTATGCTAGGATCACCATTTAGATATTTGTATTTTGCAGTTATATCTCCTCCTAAGCATCTCTCCTACAGAGAGAATACTTTTAATGTATGTAGTTGCTCCTCATAACGGAGGTCCTCCAGTCCCCTTTTCAGGTTTGTTGCCCTTAACTGGACCCTTTCCAGTTTCAGCACATCCTTCCTGAAGACTGGAGACCAGAACTGGATGGCATACTAAATGCATGTTAATAGTCTGTTAACTGTGCAAGCTGCAGCTTGGCATTACATGCTATTGTTTACCCTGTGGTCCACTAGGGCTTCCAGACCCTTTTCCATTCTGGATTCCCTCAGAGGTTCTCCCCCTAGGGTGTAACTTGCATTCATATTTTTTTAGTCCCCAAGTGCATCACTTTACATTTAGCAATATTAAACCTTAATTGCCATGTACAGTAGTTGCCCACCCCTCTATTATATCAAGGTCTTCCTGTATGGTTGCTATATCCTGTTTTGAGGCTATTACCCTACTTAGCTTTGTAGCATCAGCAAATACTGAGACTGAACTATTCCAACCCCTATATAATTTATGATACGTTAAACAGAATACATAGACCCAGTACATACCGCATGCCTCAACCACTACTTAACTAGTTGCCGACCGCAGATAGCCGAATGACGGCTGCACTGCGGCCGGCCAGTTCTGGGTGGACGTCATATGACGTCCCCCCAGAACGCGCTCTCCTGTGCGCCCCAGGGGGCGCGCACCCGGCGATCTCCGTGATCGCTGTGTCCTACGGACACAGCTGATCACGTGATGTGGTAAAAGGCTAATCATAGCGGCCTTTTACCACGTGATCAGCTGTGTCCAATGACACGCTGATCACAGGGAAATGCAAGTGCCGGTTCTCGGCTGCACTTTCCTCACGCTGTCAGATCGTGAGGAAAGTACTGCCGAGAACCGGCAGTTGTCAGAGCGGAGATCAGCACCGATCATCAGGGCACTGATGATCAGTGCCCTGATGATCGGTGCCCAGCAGTGCCACCTGCAAGTTCCACCCACCTGTGCCCAGCAGTGCGCCCACTAGCTCCGCCCACCTGTGCCCAGCAGATCACCCACCTGTGCCCAGCAGTGCACCCACCTGTGCCCAGCAGTGCACCCACCTGTGCCACTCTGCAGTGTCACACACCTGTGCCCAGAAGTGCCACCTACCTGTGCCCAGCAGTGCACCCACCTGTGCCCACCCACCTGTGCCCACCAGTGCCACCCACCTGTGCCCACCCACCAGTGCTGCCCACCAGTGCCACCCACCAGTGCAGCCCAGCAGTGCTGCCAGTCAGTGCCACCAGTCAGTGCCCAGCTGTTGTGCCAGTCAGTGCCGCCAGTCAGTGCCCAGCAGTGATGCCAGTCAGTGCCGTCTATCAGTACCCATCATCAGTGTCACCTATCAGTGCCGCCTATCAGTGCTGCATATTAGTGCTGCCTATCCGTGACACCTCATTAGTGCTGCCTATCAGTGCCGCCTATCCATGCCACCTCATTAGTACTGCCTATCAGTGCCCATCAGTACCGCCTATCAGTGCCCATCAGTGCTGCCTCATCAACGCACATCAGTGAAGGAGAAAAATTACCTGTTTGAAAAATTTTATAATAGAAACAAAGAAACTTTTTTTTTTTTTTCAAATTTTTTGCACTTTTTTAATTTATAGCGCAAAAAGTAAAGCACCCAGTGGCGATTAAATACCACCAAAAGAAAGCTCTATTTGTGAGAAAAAAAATGATCAAAATTTCATATGGGTATAATGTTGCATGACCGCGCAATTGTCAATCAAAGTGCGGCAGCGCTGAAAGCTGAAAATTGGCCTGGTAAATAAGGGGGTATAAGTGCCTGGTAGGCAAGTGGTTAATTACCACATGCATTTATTTATTTCCTTCTGTAAATTGACTTAAGGTCTTTTTATGTGGTATTTACCAAGCGTTTTTGCTATTTGTGGTAAATACCACATACTAGCAACAGTGAATTGACATTTTCAGTATCGCATGCAATATGGGACCAACATAATACATGCAATAACCTTTAGTGAATTTTCCCCACTGTATCAAATGCTTCAGATACACCATGTCCATAGTCATATATCTGTCCAGATTACAGCTTACCTCCTCATAGAATGTTAAAAGGTTGGTCTGGCAAGAACAGTCCTTCATAAATCAATGCTGGTTACTACTAATGATGAAATTGTTATCAGCACATTTTTTAATATAGTCCCTTATCATTTCCTCCAATCATTTACATACTACGGTTAGATTAACTGGTCTGTAGTTTCCATTTATACAGGTTTTATGACCAGATGTGATATGATATGATATGATATGATATGATACTCAAAACCACTGAGTTATGCTAGATGGTGGAGCACATAGTTTTGGTGTATGTCTCCTGCATCAAACCTTTGTCAGGGATTGGAAATCTGCTCATATTAGGGGTAGAGTGGATGACCAGGCCTTTGTTGTAGCAGCTGGCAGACAGTGGAGAAAGCCATAGAGTAGTCATGGATAGTTTGGCACGCACACCTGATTATGGATGGTGAGAGCCATGGGGAGGGCTGAGGCACAGTATCTAAGGAACCACCTGATCTTCACTAGAGCACCTAGAGGTGGAGATGTTATGCTGCCGACAAATCCCAGTGTAGCAGAACCCTTAAGGGGACGCTGACTGATGATGATGAAACGTGACTGAAGTACAGTCACACCACAGATGAAGATGATAATCAGAGTTCATCTCCTGATTGTGCAGAGGTTGCCAACACACACACTTTGCTGACTCCAGGCACACTAACTCAGTGACCAGTCTAGGGGATGTCTTTTTAAAGTTTAATGCTGAATAAACTTGGAACTGAGGAGGGGTGTAGTGCATTGGATACTCCGATAATTAAAAATTCAAAGAAGAGGACACTGGCTTCACTGTCCTGAAAAATAACAGGTCTCAGCCCCAGAGACTGAAAGGGAAAGGCTAGATTAGGGGTAGTTGAGTATTCTATCCCCATCACACTGCATTGGCTTTTTTCTCTTTGCAGCAACAATGTCACCCAGATCAGAACAGTCTTTTATTCATGAGGCCAAGGATTAGCTGCCCAGACTTAGATTCCTGATGCCTTTCAGCAAGGTGATAGTAGACTGGATCCTCAGAGGTGAAGTCCCAGAGGTGTTCCTGTAATTGCATGTGGGGCTCCTAGGCTCTGCCACAGCCAGGTGATGAACAGGATTTGAACTTTCAGAGATAGCAGATTTCTCAGCTGATGAGTTTCTTAGGCCAGATATGCAGCTTTGTGTTCCAAAAGGTTGGTTAAACCCCAGTGAGGCTTCTGGAAACAGCAGCATGAACAGTCCAGCAGCAGATTCTCGGGTCTCAGCCTGAAGCAAGGGAGCTAGCATATGCCTTTACCAAATATTTATACTCTACCTCATCATGCCCCAATGGCTTGAACCTCCTACTGGAATGACCAGGAGGAAATGGATATTCATAACTCAGCTAAACAGAAATTCTCATTCTATGGCCAGTGAAGTAACGATCCCTACTGGTGACAGTGAGAACCACCAAACCTCCTGAGCTTAGGGAGAAACCAAATGTGCACCTACACAAATTAACTACCAACCAGACAAACACTAAATTTACCTATTTCTTAGCAACCTGACTAAGACAGTGCTACAATAGCTTGTGCTCCTATGATTCACCCGAGCAGGCAGCCACTGAAAGCAGGTGAAAGTCCTTTGTAGCACTAGAGCACAGGATGCACAAGGCAGTAGGTAACACAGTAGGAGTCCTCAGGAACACACATAGGCATAGAGGAGAGACACAGGCTGGGTGCAAACATGTGCATCTAACAAGAGGCTGGTTGGAACTCACAGGTAAGCACATTAGTGCAGAGTAGAGATAAAGTCAGGAGCATTTGGATCTTAGTCAGAATCTACCTGCTTTATCCTGCCAAAAAGCTGTCACAGCACAGAGCCAATGATTAGCAGCCAAGGCATTCCTCTCCCTGCAGCTGAACGCACACAAGGGGCATTTCTCAGATGCTTATTATTGGCTCTGTATGACAGTTTCCTTGTGTGATAGCTCAAGTGGGTTCAGATTAGGATTCAAACCTGCCTGACATCATCCTTAGTGCAGACAAGCAGCTAACTGACTGAAATGTTGCTGAAGGAAGACTGAATGCTAGAAGGTGTGCAGGGGTCACTGCAGCAGGATACAGACTGGGGAACCTGAGGATCACAGGAGCAGGTTTGGGGTCACAGGTTGGTGTACACCACAGGGCTGGGATGACTAATGACACTAGGAAACGCTGGGACCACTGAGACACACAGGAGCTGGGTTCAGGCTGGATGGACACTGGGAACACTGGAGGTCACAATTGGGGAGGCACTGGGCAACATTAGACACATGGTTTGGGACCATAGGATAGTCTGGTTGCTAGCATGTGAATGCGTTGCTCGAACAATGAGGAACCTGCATGACAGCCCTTTAAGACAGTGCTGATGACTGCACACATAGGGAAAGATCTGGCGCAGGAGCATGGTACATGTGAGTCTAACAGCATTGCCCTGTCTTCAGTACAAGCATACACCCCAGGGAAGTCAAGGTAAATATAATATATATGGAGAAACCTAAAACTACTCCATCCAAAGTTGTTTTTGTTATGGGTTTTTTTTCTGACTATGTCCCCGTTAGGAAAATTCCATCTTTTACTGTTGCTTGGAAAGGAGAAAACATGCAATCTTCCCAACAGAGATACAAACAGTCATAAAAAGATTTTTACAGAGTGGGCCAGAGTTAAAGTGTGAACTTCTTTTATTGGCTACCTTTTGGTCTGCTAAATACACCAAATTGTTTTGTTATATCTGTTAATTTCTGTTAGTTTTGCCAGATATCCTGTGAGCTGATGGCTTCCTGTGTTCTCTGCCTGTGCACAAGGAGGGGTTATGGAGATAAACAGATGCAATCCATCAGAAAAAAAACAGGCATGGATGACAACACATACATGGAAACTCAGAACTGTGTTGTCATGTCAAAGAAGAAGATAGGAGCACACTCTATTCTACCATATCAACAGTTATTTTTCTGTACTTGGATAAGGGATAAGATGTCGTAAATATGTATGCATTCTAGAGATGTACTTTTTTAAAATGTTATTTTGACATATACTTTAAACCCTCAGTCAAGTTTATTATTGTTGAGTCCCTAGCACAGTTGTTTTAAATTTCCTGAAAAGCAGGTCACTGATTTTAAGAGTTGTCTGGTGTGTCTCTAAAAAAGGTAAACTGGTTTCATAGTTTAATAGTTTTTAAATGTCATTTTAATTTTAAACCAGAGCTGAAATGTAACAAAAGATACTGATCCACTGTACTTGGCACAACTGCAGTCTTTGCAAAGAAAAATAAATACAACCATTCAGGTTCACATATACTTCACAAGACCGGTTTTTCATCTTTCTCAAAGCAAACTTTGACATTGATTCAATCCAAACCACTGCATGTTAACAGGTGCTTAGCGAATGATAACACCCATTTCATTATCTTATAATCAGCACTATCATCACTGAGCTTTTGCTTGTAAAAGGTATTGATTGCCAACTAACTGTCACATTCTGGTCTCCTAAGTAACAGATGTACACAAAATGGATTGACATAAAGTGGAACTGTGGGCAAAATCAAAAATTACATGTAGGCTGTTACTAGCATTAACACAACTACTTATTTTTATCACCCATTGATCCTGCCAGTAAAGATGGCTATACACGTAGAGATTCCTCCATTCACACTAACATCTCTCCCACTGCTGGCTATTGTAATCTGGCAGCTGGCCCTGGCAGCTGTCTGAATACCTGAACAGTGGTTGCATCTGACTGGATGCAGCAACTATTCAGCCAACAATTTTATTTTTTTCAGATGAAGAATATCGAGCGGAAGGGGACTGACAAGTCATCCCCTAGGGAATTTCAGAAGGGTTATCATGAACTTTCTCAAATTTGATGAGTGTATGGCAATCTTAAATGATAATAAAGACTCAATTTTTTTCCCTAAAAAAAAAGAGGTTTATACCTACCTGTTCTGTGTGATGGCATTGCACAGAGCAGCCCCTTATTTCCTCTTCTGGGGTCCCCCACTGGCACTGTTCACTCCTCCTCTTCTCTGAGAGCCCCATAGCTAGCCTTGTGCTATGGAGGTACCCAAGCAGCGGTGCTCTCAAGCTGGGCTGTATGTGTCTTCATAAGATCTGACAGCAGCAAGAGCCAATGTTTCCCGCTGCTCTCAGTCTGTCCTGTGAAAGCAGAGACCAGCACTGCTGCAGGTGGGTACAGTGCTGGATCGAGAGAGAACTCAGGTAGATATTTAGGGAAGGGGGGCAGCTAGTGAATGATTTTTTACTTTAATGTAGACAATGCATTGAGGTAAAAAACCTTTTGACTTTAGAACCACTTTAAGTCTATTATTTTTTAACCTCTTTTACCAAACCAAGCTCTCCAGTAAAAGAGAATTTAGAGGGCTGAAACAAACTGTTTAACACTGAGAGGGGTGCTTACAATGGTCAGTTTTTATTCATATAGATGAAACCCTTATTCCTTTGTGGTTGCGTGAAACCCAGAAATAAATGTGGTCCTGCCTGATAGCCCAAGCCTTATGGAAGCATGTCTACAACATGGTAGCTTTACTGTTAGGCATCACTCTTCCGATGTTAATGGGTAAGGCACTACTTAATCTTAAACCAGATGGCTTCTTAATATATCAGTGGAAACTCATGTTGCATGTTTTGACAGCATTCATCTCTTTGTCTGCTGTCAAAAACAGGCTTCACTCAACATTCACTAATCAGCAACTTACAGCAAAACTATTTGACGTAATGCCAAAATTAAAAAAAAATTGGGATCCTTAAGTCTCCCACTTGCAACCAGTGGATTTTGATTTCTGTCTGACTGACCTGTGAGAGTTGCCCAACCACCCCTTAGATCTTGTAATTGCATACCTTGGGTACATGGCATGTTTAGATGATCAGTGCATGCTAATCAAAGCTATCAATGCCAGGTAAATCATTTTACATGAACAAAGTTATAGTACACTTTCCTCTAGTAAACATTTTTATCACTTTTATTCTCTAACTGCACATTATCTACAGGCTGGGGATCTGCAAAACCACATTCCATATTCTATTTTACCTAGAGCTCATCTCACAATAAGAACATTTGCAGAAGAGAAAAGTTCACAATCCACAAACAATTTAGTTGTTTGTAATTGCATACAAAGAGTTAAAGTGTATGTATAGGCAAACCAAATGTTCTTTATTCTGTTCCATATGCATTTTGGCCCTCTTTATTAGATGCTGTGGTTACATAAACTTAACAGGACATTAGAAAAAGTCTCCCAAAGTGAGGGGGATTTCCATCTTTGAACCATGACCTTGGTGAAAGCATCCCCATTAGATTTCAGCTTACCTCTTGTCCTGGGGACAACTCTAAAATGTTGGATTTCCCCTTACTCTCTTTATTTGTGACATTAGTCACCAGCACAATGTCTCTCTAATGGGGACACAACGGGGGCAGCAAAAAAAAAAAAAACAAAATACAGAAAGAGGGTCTAACCCTCCCCAGTTCTATACAAAATTAAAAAAAGGATTTTGCCTAGAAATACATTTTCAATTTGACTTATACCTCATATAAAATTGTATAATAAGCATACCATACAACTTAACATTTGTTACATTGTTACACTATGGCCATATTTACATGGGGTTAGTTATCTCTATGCCTGCAGACATAGCAAGATTTAACAAGTAATTGACAATTCTTTCCTCAGCCTTCGAGCAGCTTTGTTGATTCCTTTAAAGAATCCTTCAGCTCCAGTTTGGGATGTTAAAGTGACTCTGTGGAGGCTGGGAATTAGGCCTTTTAAATTTAGTGAGTTTAAACTTACAGTTCTGAAAGACGAATAGAGAGAACAAATTAGAAATGGATTGCCCTTGCACTTTATTATATCTATAACTGATGCCGTATTTCCTGATGGTTTGGGGTCTTTGATGGGGTCACCTCATGTATATCTGCTTCCATTGTATTTTGCTGCTCTGTGAGTGCTGGAGACGGTAAATAAAGAATTTACAAAAAAAAGAAATGGAATGGGGCCCTAGACAAGGTAACAACTCCACTCACACCCCGTTCCCTTCAGCTGACATTGATAAGGATTGCAATAGGCACAAACAAGACAAAACTGCACTATTCCCCTGGTCAATATAGGGACATTGAAGTTGTAGCTTGGCCCCTTGGACATCCATGGACTATTACTAATGCATAAGTTGTCTTGTGGATGCTCTACCCTTGGGTAGAGTGTCACTGGGGAAGGAAGGGGGGAAAACGCTATCAAGAGAACTGTTAACATTGACCTGAATGTGTAAAATGACAGATTCCCTTTAAACAGAGATTATAATGTAAGTGTCAATTGTGATTTTAAACAAACTGCTAGAAAGATAAATGCTTTGTAAATCCTTGCTGTACACCACGTCTTTATACAAAATGAAGTCCCTGTGTAAGTCCTCATAGTCTATATTGTCTATTAGTTGACCTTTGTTCCTTCAAAGATGAACTTGAATTTGTGTGGGATAAAGCATGAGTCACTAGCCTGAACATCAGTTGACACAAATTTTATTTTATTCTTAAGAAAAAAGGGAATTCATTTTACAGTCAATGTTTTTTTTAAATTCAATTTGACTATGGCAGTAACTACAAACATCCATATGGCTTTTATTCAAGTTGAAAGACTGGTGGTAAGTAGTATTCATCTAGGTATTCATCTATGACAGATATAATTTAGTGCAATCTAAGAGGTTCACTGGATAGTTTGCCCCTCTGTTGATAATACTTACATTTCGGCATATGGTCAGCATGTTACTCTCCCCCCTTTTTTCCATGATGCAGTATGGACCAGAAGCTTACACGGGGACAATGAAGGGTCTCCAGCAGGTGAACAGCATGGAGAAGAGCAAATTAAGCAGGGTAACACTGACCAACAAGCCTGTTAGGCTGCCTTGAAAGTGCAAATTCACTTTATGTGAATGTATGTGACCAAGCTGTGTGTGGGATATATAATGATCTTGCTCAAAACAGCTAGTTATTTGGCTGTCGTGGAAATACTACAATAGTTTTGGCAAGGACAATGTTACATGTGTTTAACTACTTGCCAACCGCAGATAGCCGAATGACTGCTGCACTGCGGCTGGCTAGTTCTGGGAGGGAGACATATGACGTCCTCCCAGAACGCGATCTCCGTGATCGCTGTGTCCTACGGACACAGCTGATCACGTGATGTGGTGAAAGGCCAATCACAGCGGCCTTTTACCATGTGATCAGCCGTGTCCAATGACACGCTGATCACCGGCAAATGCAATTGCCGATTCTCGGCTGCACTTTCAGCGTGAGGAAAGTACTGCCGAGAACCGGCAGTTTTCAGAGCAGGGATTGGCACTAGTCATCAGGGCACTGATGATTAGTGCCCTGATGATCGGTGCCCTGCAGCGTCACCCACCAGTTCCGCCCACCTGTGCCCAGCAGTGCCGCCCACCAGCTCCGCCCACCTGCGCCACCCACTAGCTCCACCCACCTGTGCCCAGCAGTGCACCCACCTGTGCCCAGCAGTGCCCACCAGTGCCACCCAGCAGTGCCACCTACCTGTGCCCAGAAGTGCCACCCACCTGTGCCCAGCAGTGCCGCCCACCAGCTCCGCCCACCTGCGCCACCCACTAGCTCCACCCACCTGTGCCCAGCAGTGCACCCACCTGTGCCCAGCAGTGCCCACCAGTGCCACCCAGCAGTGCCACCTACCTGTGCCCAGAAGTGCCACCTACCTGTGCCCAGCAGTGCCACCCACCAGTGCCCATCAATGCAGCCCAGCAGTGCTGCCACCAGTCAGTACCCAGCGGTTGTGCCAGTCAGTGCCCAGCAGTTGTGCCAGTCAATGCCTAGCAGTGCCGCCAGTCAGTGCCCCGCAGTGATGCCAGTCAGAGCCACCTATCAGTGCTGTCTATCAGTACCCATCATCAGTGCCGCCTATCCGTGACACCTCATTAGTGCTGCCTATCAGTGCCCCCTATCAGTGCCCTTCAGTGCTACCTATCAGTGCCCATCAGTGCTGCCTCATAAACGCACATCAGTGAAGGAGAAAAATTACCTGTTTGAAAAATTTTATAATAGAAACAAAGAAACTTTTTTTTTTTTCAAATTTTTTGCACACTTTTTGTTTATAGCGCAAAAAGTAAAGCGCCCAGCGGCGATTAAATGCCACCAAAGTAAGCTCTATTTGTGAGAAAAAAATTATAAAAATTTCATATGGGTATAATCTTGCATGACCGCGCAATTGTCAATCAAAGTGCGACAGCGCTGAAAGCTGAAAATTAGCCTGGTAAAGAAGGGGGTAAAAGTGCCCGGAAGGCAAGTGGTTAAAATTTCACGAAAAAGTTAAAGCAGTAGTAAACCGAAAAGCAAACATTTATTACATTGCAGTTTACCAGTTCTTAGATGCGGAGGCTGCATTCGTTTTCTTTTTTAGGCTTTCTTTCCTTTATTTTCACCTGATGATTTGGCCAGTATGTCTGTTGTTTTTCAACACATCAATCCATTCTGCAGAGGTAGCCATTCAAGGGAATGATGCAAGTCATTTGCCACTGACAAGGGTGCTTACAATGGGCAGCTTCTATTCCTTTATTTGAATCCTTTATCCCAAAAAGGAAATACACTGTTGCTGCAACTGCAGTGTGAGCTGGAGTTTGGCTTCAATTTGTTAGTGTATCAAAATCTGCTAGGACATCTAACACTCCCCTCCCTCCAGATTAACTGCTGTTCAAATGTGTCTCTGTTGCTCCTTCAGCAAGGGTTTATGCACAAAAAAGACAAGTAATGCAGCTAGCACATCTAATGATTGGTTGGCTGCAATATGTTCATTTTTTTATTTTAGGTTTATTATCATTTTAAGTGCACAGTAAAATATGTAGTTATATGTAGCAGTTCAAATAGGCTTCAAAATGTTCTAAAAATTCTACCACAGAAATTAAAAATATCAGATTATTTCTCACACATGTTAGTCATTTGAGGGGTGTGTGTAGAAAAAAAGAAGTACCATGGGATCACTGCCTCAAAGTCATATGAGAATGTGCGTGTCTATAAGTCCTCTAGACTGGGAAGAAACCATTCACTGGTTTGGTTGTCTGTGAGTTCCCCTTTGACTGCTTACCATGTCACCACAATGCAGAGTTATTAAGCCAGCCTAGATGCCTGTCTCTGTTCTTAAAGTGTAGGTGCCTGCAAAACTGACAGGTTTTACTGCTAGCCAGGGCTCTGTTATATGGATTTTTCCTCACTTACTATGCTGGTGACAACAGTTTTACCATGCGACAGTAAGCCCCCATTCGCACCCCAGCATTTTGTAGCTTGAAGCTCCAAAAAACAGAGCAAGCCAAATCCCATTCTGTTATAGTCCATGCACATGGGCTTAAAAAGCACAGCTTCTACACGAGTTTTGTGTTTTGCCTGTGGAACCAGCTCAGTGTTATCCTATGTGTCCGTGCACATTAGGATGATTAGAGGCATATTTTAACGTCAGCGTTTAGAGGCAGGGAAAAAACCCTTTTGGTTTTTGGTTTTGATTGAAGATTTCTGGCACAAAAAATTCTAAACCCACCTAAACTGTGTACAAAATCACTCTATATGAGTGGGGATTTTTCTGCCAAGAGAATTGGCGTTTTTTAATCCCAGTGTTCATGGAGCCTAAAAGTGTAGACCAATCACTTTTCCAAACAAACAAGTGATCTTTCTTTCAGAAGGCAATCATGTCCCTCAAAACTGGGTTGATCATTCTTGGTGGGGACTTCAATGTACCCCTAAACCCTATCCAAGGCTGCAGTTGCCTCTTCACTCCAGTACAGAGCCTTGTGGCAAATTCAAATCGAATTATCTACATTACGTTACACCTTACACCCCAACAGAAAAATTTTTCTTTGTACCCCACCATTCTCAAATAGACTTCCTTTTCATGACCCAGGGGACCTCACGTTCTTACATAAATCAACTATGGAGAGCATGGTGCTTTCCGACCATCACTCTTGACTTTGACTTTCCTTGAGAGGGATCTTAGGACAAAAACTGGATATGGCTTCAAAGAAAGAAAGTAAGCATTGCACTGCTATACTGAACCTTAATGAGCTTATCCATATCCTTGAGTCCTAACATAAACCTTCCAGAGCTCTGGAGAAGCCTGAGGACTTGACGGAGACCAGAGCCCTCTAGTTAGAGAAGTTAAATAACAAAAATGATTCTACAATCAAGGGAACAAAAGTGGTTGGTTCCAAGCCTAGGCCCTGAAAGCCCAGAGAGCAGGAGCTACTAGTCATCACATTTGTGATGCAATGGGTACAGTCCTTTCTAACAATGAACATATTGCCAAACAATTTGAATCCTACTACAGCTAACTCTACAATTTGAGCTCTCAGAGGGCTAACACCTCCCTGGACCGCAGACGAAAGCATCTTAATCGGGAGTTCCTGGTTTAATACAACCCTCCATTCTCCAACAGAAACTAAAAAACTGGAATCCCATCTTTCACTGGAGGAATTCAAACTCTTGTTGAAGGAAATAAAACCAGGGAAGAGCACTGGACCGCATGGGCCGGTGCAATACTACAAAAGCATGTCTGATCTTTATCATTGTGGTCCTCATCCTTTAGAAAGTCTCCTAGAGGCATATGTGACAGTTATATTCAAGGAAGGCAGGGACCTCTTTTGGGTCTGCAATTATCGGCCAATTTCTCTCCTTATCATAGATATAAAAATCTTTGCAAAAAATCTTAGCAAATCCTCTGGCCCTGGTGCTCCCATCCTGGATTGCCCTCAAACAGGTGGGGTTCATCCCTGGTTGGGAGGGGAGGGATTACACCGGAAAGGCCTTGAAACGACATCATTGGCTTACCTTGAACAATCAGGAGGGCTTTCTCCTGTCTATGGACGCTGAAAAGGCATTCAATAAGGGAGCCTGAAACAATATGCTTGCAGTCTTACAGGTTATTGGGCTCCATAAAACTATGTATGCTAATACTATGTCTCTTCATGCCAATGCTGTGGTAAAAGTTAGGTTAATGGCCACCTATTGAATGCCTTCTGTATTGGCAATGGAACCAGACAGGGCTGCCCTCTTTCGCCACTAATTTATGTATTGCCTTTGGAACCCTTTTTGCATTGATTTAGAGTGGATCAGAATATATTAAGGGGATATCAGTAAGAGACTGGAAATTCAAAGTGGTAGCACTCGTGGACAATGTCCTTCTCTTTCTATCAACGCCTCATACAACCCTCTCAAACTTCATCTGTGATGTGAAGATTTACTCAGTATTTTGAAAAAAAATTATGCAAAATCCTTAGCATTAAATGTATCCCTTCTTTCAGAAGTGGTCACCAGTTGCCAGGTTAACTTTCCCTTTTGTTAGAGGCATTTCATAATCAGAACGGGCTGCCACTCACTCCCTATGAATTGCTATGTGCAGAAATCAAACCAGAGGCATCAATTTACCTCTACCAGTTTAGTGAGCAACTAAATAATTTTTTAACTCAATTAATACAATATGCTACCGCACATTTAAAAAAACTACTTACCTCTAAACCCTGAATGTGCACTTTTGGCTTAACTAATACACCAAGTATCAAAATCTCAAGGGGCTGTAAACAACTCCTTATTGTCATTTCCCTTATAGCACGGAAAACCATCCTACACAAATGGATTTAGCTGGAATCCCCGCTATCTTTGTTTATAGACAAGATATCATATGTTTTTCCAATGGAGTGGATGGAGGCCTCCTTAGGCAAGGAATCACAGATAAAAATTCTGATGTTTGGGGATCTTTCATTAAAAACTTGCCTATAGCTTCTAAATAATATAACCAATGATCCTCCAGTTGATGTACCCTCCGACTGAATTGAAACATACTTTATATTTTGATTGCGGAGGCCTCCCCCTTTTTTCTTCCACTTGCTAACTGTTAAACCATCCACCATACACCCAAGTGCTTTTTGACATTCATGCTAAAGCAGGGGTAGGCAACCTTTGAGAGGTAGAGATCTACCTGGACAACATGGTAAAGATCAAAGATCCAAAAATAGTGTGCAATTACTTGTGAGCCAGTGGAAGGTGCTCACATACAGTATATATCTCTATATACAAACTACATCCCCCAGAGGAAGCCACGAGTCTCTGTGGCGTAACGCGTAGGGGAGGGGCAGTGACGTCACTACGCATCCACACTGAGACACGGCGAGTATTGACAGTGTGCGCAGGCACACCAACGAGGCTGACCTCACCGCAGTCGGCGGTTTTATATACATATACAAAGCGCATCTTTGTCTTTTTACATGTGAATGCATTACCAACGCACATTAAAGTCTTACACCCCAGATAAGACACTATGCATCTTCTCTTCTTTTACATATATTCCACTCGAGGAGGATGTGATCAAGTAGCCTGCTGAGGAAGTAAAGGATTCCGTTTATTACACTGACCTACGGTGCAGCTTCTATTGTACACCACATCTACCATATTTTAATTACCACAAAGGAGAGTATACTGAACTCAATGGTGTATTGCATTTATTGGGAGACTGACAACATATTGCATAAAGGATTTCTCCTATAAAGTTTAAGATCACCACCGGATTATCAACTAAAGAACCTATTGTGTAATAGTGTCTAGATTTAATGCATTGTAATGATCGATATAAGGGATATATATATACACACATATGGTGCACAACTGTTTTTATAGATTAGTTTATGTTTCTGATGTTGCATGATTGATAGAGCGCGCCATCACATGAATTCAAAGATCACTGGGGTGTGGCACCATTTTTTTATAAGTAATTAGCTAGCAAGCCCCCAATAAAAAGGACAAGGAGGGCATAGAGAAAACTTAGACCCCCACAAGTCTGATACAGGAGTCCATTATGAAGGTAGAACCACTGGAACTGCAGGCTGACTTGCTCGACTAGTTTCAGGCCTTGCTGGCCTTGCTGTCTGCTCTGAGGTCTGGCCAGTGTAAGTAATATGTAGAGCAATGTACAGAGGTCAATAGGGTGTACAGCAGTGTACAGGGGTAAGCAGGATGTACAGCAGTGTACAGGGGTCAGCAGGATGTACAGCAGTGTACAGCAGTCAGCAGGCAGGATGTACGGCACTGTACAGGGGTCAGCAGGATGTACGGCACTGTACAGGGGTCAGCAGGATGTACGGCACTGTACATGGGTCAGCAGGATGTACAGCAGTATACAGAGGACAGTAGGAAATATAGCAGTGTACAGAGATCAGTAGTAAGTAGGACAGTGGACATGCGTGAGCAGGACAGGGGGTCAGCAGGGCACTACACAGAAGAGATAGGAGGGAACGGTACTGGGAGCTCAGGAGGGCACACCACTGGGAGGGGGGGGGGGGTCGGGAGTGCATGGTACGGGGAATCTGAAGGGCACACTATTGTGGGGTCAGGAGGGCACAAGACAGGAGCTGTCAGTAGAGTACACCACTGGGGGAGGTGTCAGGAGGGTACACCACTAGGGGGGGGTCAGCAGGGTACACCACTGGAGGGGGTCAAGAGGGTACACTTATAGAGGGGGTCAGGAGGTTACACCACTGGGGGGGTAAGGAGGGTTCACCACTGGAAGGGGTCAGGAGGGTACACCACTGGAGGGGGTAAAGAGGGTACACTTATAGAGGGGGTTAGGAGGTTACACCACTGGGGGGATCAGGAGGGTTCACCACTGGGGGGGTAAAAAGGGTACAAGACAGGGGGTCAGAAGGGTACACCACTGGAAGGATGTCAGGTGGGTACACCATTGGGGGGGTCAGGAGGGCACACCACTGGGGGAGTCAAGAGGACACATGATGGGGGGATCAGAAGATTACACCGCGGGGAGGGGTAAGGAGGGTACACCACTGGGGGCTCAGTAGGGCACAGAAGTGGTTTCAAAGCAGTGCATTGTTCTAATGCTGATCCTCTCTCATCCATTCTACATGATCTCATCCAGAAATGCCAGTAAGATGGACTGCAGAGAAGGATCAGCTGGAATAAGCAAAGTGCACGTCTGAGAAGAGCTCAGGCGCGTTGGCACAAGAGCCCGAACCGGCCGTGCTATTCTGCAGCTGTCATAGGCGACAGAGGCAGCCCCCCCCCAGCACGCCTTTTGCTCACGTGCAGATGCGGGGCAGGGACTACCTCTGCTGCCTGTGACAGCTGCAGGATAGCTCAGTGGGTTTGCGTTATGCCAGCTAGGATTACTTATGGCACATCTCTGCTTTGCTGCATAGTTTAGCCAGTTGGGAGTTGGAGGGAACGGTACTGGGGGCTCAGGAGGGCACACCACTGGGGGGGTCAGGAGTGCACGGTATGGGGAATCTGGAGGGCACACCACTGTGGGGTCAGGAGGGCACAAGACGGAGGAGGTCAGAAGGGTACACCGCTTGGGGAGGGGGGGGGCGGTCAGGAGAGTACACCACTAGGGGAGAGGTCAGGATGGTACACCATTAGGGGATGTCAGGAAGGTACACCATTGGAAGGGGACAGGAGGATACACCACTGGAAGGGGTCAGGAGGATACACCACTGGGGGGGGAGGAGGGTGCAAAATGGGGTCAGAAGGGTACACCAATGGTACAGGAGATGACCAGAGACTGCGGACATAGTACAGGAGATGACCAGAGACTGCAGACATAGTACAGGAGATGACCAGAGACTGCGGACACAGTACAGGAGATGACCAGAGACTGCGGACACAGTACAGGAGATGACCAGAGACTGCGGACACAGTACAGGAGATGACCAGAGACTGCGGACACAGTACAGGAGATGACCAGAGACTGCGGACACAGTACAGGAGATGACCAGAGACTGTGGACACAGTACAGGAGATGACCAGAGACTGCAGACATAGTACAGGAGATGACCAGAGACTGTGGACATAGTACAGGAGATGACCAGAGACTGCGGACACAGTACAGGAGATGACCAGAGACTGCGTACACAGTACAGGGGATGACCAGAGACTGCGGACATAGTACAGGAGATGACCAGAGACTGCAGACACAGTACAGGAGATGACCAGAGACTGCGTACACAGTACAGGGGATGACCAGAGACTGCGTACACAGTACAGGGGATGACCAGAGACTGAGGACATAGTACAGGAGATGACCAGAGACTGCGGACATAGTACAGGAGATGACCAGAGACTGCGGACATAGTACAGGGGATGACCAGAGACTGCGGACATAACACAGGAGATGACCAGAGACTGTGGACATAGTACAGGGGATGACCAGAGACTGCGGACATAGTACAGGAGATGACCAGAGACTGCGGACATAGTACAGGAGATGACCAGAGACTGTGGACATAGTACAGGGGATGACCAGAGACTGCGGACATAGTACAGGAGATGACCAGAGACTGCAGACATAGTACAGGAGATGACCAGTCTGCGGACACAGTACAGGGGATGACCAGAGACTGCAGACATAGTACAGGAGATTACCAGAGACTGCAGACCTTTAAGAAGCGGGGGAGGAAACCGCTCCCACTTCTGTGGAGTTGTCCTCCCCACAGTCTTGTGGGACAGGTCCCAGAAGACTACAGGTGGCCATTCAGTGTGAAGCCACATGCCAGCCCCGGGGAGAGAAGATGGCCGGTGAAAGCAGGACACGGCTGGACCGAAGAGGAACAGGTAGGACCGAGGAGCAGGTTCTGCAGTAGAGCCGAGTGGCCAGCCCAGTATACTAACACGGCAGCGGCGGGAATACCAGTGCGGCCACTCCATATTCGCTCCATAAAATGCACAGACATTTTCCCCCATTTTTTGGGGAAAAAAAGTGCGTCTTATGGAGCGAAAAATACGATTGCTTCTAGGAGCAGAAAAAAAATGCTAATAACAGCTTCTCGGAGCTTAAATAAACGTTAGTGTGCATGTGTACTTCGAGCCAGTACTGCGATTTTGTTTTCAAAATATTATTATTATACAGTATTTATAAAGCGCCAATAGTTCGCTCAGCGCTGTACATTACAAAGGGGGACAGAACATGTGACAGAACAATACCAATACAATGCAAAACATGAGGGGATTGAGGGCCCTGCTCTTTTGAGCTTACAATCTATACTAACAAACTACACATTGTCATTTTTGCATTGCCTTAATGGCCAAATGATGTGGCAACTCCTTTTGCTGCATGCATTCTTGAATTAAAAATAAACATTAAAAAAAAAATAAATAAAAAAGTCTGCACCACTGTGCTGCAATGCATGCAATTGCAGCACAGTCCCATTCATTCAAGTGGGTCTTGTTCGGTGGGTGGGGGGTAGTTTTTGCTGTGTCACAATGTAAATCATCATGCCCATGGCATGCATATACGCCAGTATGGCTGCTTTTGCACCTTGGGGCCTCAGGGCATCTGGGGGAGCAGTAAACCTGGCTTTGATACCTGTTTTTACCACCCTCCAACCGCATGTGTAAACAAGGCAAAAATCTTATAATTGAAATTCTCAGAAATCTTGTTTTGTTGCCCCAAGCAACTAGCAATAATTCTCACTATCTTGTTACCATACTGCTGTGGAAAGGTCCAGTGAGGTGACACTTTACCTCCTCTACTTGCAGCACTGGATGATAACATTCAATAATAAATATCCTGCACAAAAAGTGCCCATGCAACATTTTCAAGACCCTAACCTTTCACATAGAGTTTGTTACCTAACCAAGCTAGAAATGAAAGAGTCCGCCAATTATTCAAGTCATTCTAGGTAGGCCTGGAATGTGTATTTGCAACTTTATGTTGCACAACCCTAAAATGTGAGATATCACAGGGGAAACACGCTTTTTAAAAAGACAGACCCGTGTAAGACATGGGTTTCATTTTCACAAACATCTCTTTTGAAGAAGGGATTATAATAGATTTTTGCAGTGTTCAGATGCTGCTAAACTCCACATCTGGACGCAGCAGTATTCTGTGCTATGGCTGCATATAAATGCATACTGTCTGTGTCCAGGACCATTCAGAGCCACTCATTGCCTGCTTAGATGAGCAGTTCCATGTCAACAGCAGTGCCACAAGCCTTTGATTTGTACAAGATGCAAATCTGGTCACGTTGCTGCTAGTCATGGCTGTTCGCACACAAAGTGTGCATTGTTGTAGTTTCCCTGCCAGCAAAAATTGCAGATTCTCACCATCAGCTGTTCATCTGAATAGGGTCCAAATCAAACATTCACCGCTCAGGTGAGTATGATGACTGCAGGGTGCAGGTGCTCACCTTGGCTCGCCACCATAACTGAAAACAGAAAAAAAGATGACGGCACACCACACCGCAGGACTATATGAAGTAAAGAAATATTTATTAATCCATACCAAGCATGAATAAGTACATATTCATGTGAAACGCATCAACATACAGCCTGCTTGTCCACTGTTTTGTTTCTCTGACTATGGATTAATAAATATTTCTTCACTTCATATCAGTACCGTGGTGTGGTGTGTAACCATCTTTTCTTTTGTGTTGATCTGAATAGGGCCCATAGACATTAGCTGAGAGGTAGACCACTTTATTTGATATTTATCTGAGTGCTTTTTAAAAGCAGCAACATAGTCCATGATGCTTTAGTCCCCGGTCACACTGGGTGCGACTTGGCATGCAATTTGCATGCCATAAGACTTGCAGATCACACGGTAAGTCGCACTCTATTGTCCGCAATTACAACGGTCATATCGATGCAGTTCCGGCTTGGTTGGAGCCGCACCAATTTCTAAGGTAGTTTATGCACTACTTTTGGTGTGATTTGCATAGACATCTGTGTCAGATGACTTGCAAATCACACCTCAAATCGTCATGTCATCCAATTTTGAAATCGTGCGACTTCACTGTAAGTCGCAAGATTTCAAATTCGGGATCGGTGTGACCGGGGGGGTTACAGAACACATTAAGGCTTGCTTAGCACTGTTGCATTGCAGTGACGTGTGTTACATTTAGAATGGCAACCAAAGCATTGTTACAGTAGACTGCAACATCTCTGGGATGCAGTGCACCACATACCATGCATTGCGGTGTGGTGTGTTAAAAGCTAGGGTTATTTCTCATTTCTATGCTATCATTAGTAATAAGATGTCTTCACGCAACATGCATCAATGTGCAACATATCATGAGTTACGAATTGTTGCAATGCAACAAGATAGAGAAATGTGAAGTGACCTAAACCTTACAGTAGTCTCTGCCCCAGAGGAACCTACCATATAATGTCTCTAATTAGTACACATACATACTACAGTGATCACTGCTGTATTCCAGTTCCCATGCTGAGCAGCTGCCCTACTGCATAGTAACCACAGGCGGTCGCTCACTCAGCATGGGTGCCATTCACTGAACAGCTTGCATTTTTCTAAATGAATGCAAAGCATTTTCTGACTGGATGAGGTGAGAATTATGACATCACTGACTCTCCATCTTTGTGGGTCCCAGATGACAGCAGCAATCACTGTACTAGTGGTGACTACTACAGTGATTTTCTGCTTACACAGCGGTCCTATATGTATGGCATCTGCATACTGACATTGGTCCAAGCTGGACCAATGTAGGTATGCAATAAAAATCCAAACCTGAAGTTCAGCTTTAATGAATCATTGAGTTACGTGCAAGCAAATATCTTGTTTTTTTTCCCTTGCAAATGAATGTGTATTAACAGTGAACACAGATTCACCTTATTACTTAGTAAATCAACCCTGCGCTGTAGACTACTTCAAAGCATTGTGAATGCTGATTATTGCCTGAAAGAGACAATCTAAGATGGAATATGATCTTTTCACTCAGCAGGTGAAGAGATAAAATTAGCTAAACAAATCAGAATAAGCTGCTCAAAATGTTCGATGACACACATTTATCCATATGGTTAGAAGGTGCAAATAGGAAAGTGCAAACAACTATGTTTAACTGTGGCCATACATACTTCAATAGATGATCAATTTCTTTTTCCGATCAATTTTTCCAATAGGAGTAATCGACAACCCATTTGATCAATATGCCACACACAGAGAACTGGATTTTGATCGAAAGTTAGGATATGATCATAAATTCCAATCTTGAGTTATCGATTGCATCTCTATTTCCACCATGTAATCTCATAAATAATCTGATCAGAATACCATCGTATTCATGATAAAAGTATCTCAGTGCTTCTGAAAAAATGATCAATCCATTTTTTACCCTAGAAAATTTACTCAGTTTGATCAAATCCGATTCAAATGGAGTCTAAATCAATTAGAAGGAAAGTTATGGCTATTTGATTGTTTGCAGATTTGATTGTGTTTATCAAATCACACATCAATTGGATAATAAAATTGAAGCATGTGTGGTCAAACACTTTTAAAAGTTGAGTGTGGGATATACTATACCCTTCTCAAATGTACAGAAATATTTGACCATTGCCTTTTAAGAGATACATATGACAAAATGACAGCAAATGACAGAAATGACAGCATTACACATAAACAGTTTTCGAGGTCTCAGTTTGCATTTCGGGATCCATATAAAACAAAAAAACTACATATAGTAACTCATTCTGTGGACTATGACCCCATTTCCCAAAGTGAGATCAGCCTATTTCCAGGTTAGTATATCTGATCTCTAAATTCACTCTGTTGCAAAAAAAAGTTAATAAAAACAAAAGTCATTAACTGCACTTTTTGCTGCAAGTAAAACAAATCTTTTAAAATTATCTTCTTTTGCATGCAAAGAACACAAAAAAAAAATCAGCCTTGAAACAGAAAGTATAATCAGCTCGTTCACTAAGCTGATCGAAGAAAGGGGAACTTTCAAAGGAGGAAATGTCTATTTTAAAGAAAATATACATGTAACAATATATATATATATTTTCTTAAAATATTATAATGTATATGTATAACTAAACATACCTCTAGATGCCATTGTGCAATTGTCAAATGTTGCCTTTTTCAGTTAAAATGAAAACAGTATCCTTGTCATGTGGTTAAGTTTCTTCATTTTCAAATTGGGTTTTCCTGTTATTCCATCAGATAATATTTTCCACCCTGCTGTGGGTAAAATGATAGGATATCCAGCCAGCGGACCAAGTGGGTATTCAGTCGAATGTTGGGTTGCAATGAACAAGTGCACACACCTGTAGTCTCAGCTACAGCAAAGAGTTACAGTAATACTGTATATACTGCACTTCCTGATTTCTGCGTGTCCTATACTTCCTGTATATACTCTTACAGGCACCAGTGACAACACTTTCAGCACAGCCGCCTCTTCACCAAAGCTGTATAGAGATGTATGCAAACTTGCTAAGCTGCAGCTGTATGGAGGAAACTGTCACTGTTAGCCAGGTGTTACGCCAAGCTGTTAGTGCCACAGAGGAGGGTAAAGGGAAACTGGAATAACTGGGGAATTCTACTGACTAATGTTCTCTTGAAGAAAAACGATTAAACTTTAACAGCTGAACTACGTACTGTGAAAACAAAGAGTACTTTGTCTTGTAGATAACACAGCAGACTTTATAACATCGTAGTACCTGATTATCGAAACTATCGTGTTTTAACCACTTGCCCTCCAGAAGATTTACTCCCCCTTCCTAACCAGGCCATTTGTTGCAATACGGCGCTGCGTTACTTTAACGGACAATTGTGCAGTCATGCAACGCTGTGCATAAATGAAATGTATGTTCTCTTTTCCCACAAATGGAGCTTTCTTTTGGTGGTATTTGATCGCCTCTGCAGTTTTTATTTTGTGTGCTATAAACTACAAAAAGAAGTGACAATTTTGAAACAAAAAACATTTTTTTACTTTTTGCTATAAAACATAGCCAGTTAACCTCCTTAGCGGTAATCCCGAGTGTAGCTCGGGGTAAAATTTCTATACCAAGAGCGGTAACCCCGAGCTACACTTAGGCTTACCATGCGGCGTTGCTCAGGGAGTCCCTGCAGCACTTACCTTGTCCTTCGCTCCCGCGATGTGTCCCCTGCAGCGTTCCCGGCCATCTCCTCCGGCCGATGCCGGCATCCGGCTTCCATGTTCCGGTCCCTGTGACGTCGGGACGTACGGGTGCCGGAACCGGCGGGAAATTTGAAATTTTTAAAAAATGTCATTTTTGCTGTCATTGCTGTTTCAATGCATTTCACATACATTTTGTCCCTACTGCTTTGCCCTGTGCCCTGCCTGCATGTTCTTTCTGCCTGGAAACTTAGAAAAGTCCATGGCGTCCAAAAAGCGTCCCTTTACGTCAAAAGCGGTTTTAGAACAGCGATAGTAAATCAGAACCACTTGCAGAATTGAGTGATAATGATTCGTGGGGAAATTCGTCATCAGACACTGAAAACGATTTTGCGACTTTGCTCAGCGATGTGCAAATTTGCCTCTGTATTTCAAATTTCAGTGTTTTTGGTTTGAATATATTATTGAATTAAATTTATTATTATTATATTATTATTTTTTATGATTATTTATTAAATTATAATTTATGATTTCGTGTTTCAAATTTTATCCTACCCGGGATGTTTAAAAGACTCTTATTCGTACAGATTTCAGTGAGTTATTCCTAAAAATTATAGACAATATATACATATAGTGCAGCGCTGAAAAAGTATAAAAATGAAATGTGTAAAATATATATATATATATATAAAAGTCTTTCTTATGACAATATAGTCAAATATGTGCAGGTCTTCTCCTCATTAGGTGACTGGAAAATAACAAGATTGCGCACTCACCGACCGCACATTTAAAATGCGCCTGTGTGTGATATATTCCAAAAGACCAGCCAGGTATACAGCTCCAGAGACCACACGGATCCTCCCTCTCCAACACTCTCGTTTGCCTTGGGTGTAGCAATATCTCCAGATCCAAAGGTAGAAAGACAGAGATCCCCCTTTTTTGGTTCCAGACACCCCAGGAATGGAAGATGTGTATCTGCACTCTCCAACAGGAGAGTCAAAGAAAAAGGGGAACGCCAATAGTGTGGTACTATCAAAAAACTTTATTGGAGCAATAATGCCTGGGTCATATGCACACATATATCCATACACCATAAGCCAATAACGGACAGGTAGGTATGAAAGGAAATAGTAGTACTAACCCGGCAATGGCATAAAAACAAAGACCACCAGACCTCCTCTTGGTCCCAGTGGTCTGGAAGTCACACTTGCTACTTGGCTCCTCCTCAGGCTCCTTTAGGAGGAGCCAAGTAGCAAGTGTGACTTCCAGACCACTGGGACCAAGAGGAGGTCTGGTGGTCTTTGTTTTTATGCCATTGCCGGGTTAGTACTACTATTTCCTTTCATACCTACCTGTCCGTTATTGGCTTATGGTGTATGGATATATGTGTGCATATGACCCAGGCATTATTGCTCCAATAAAGTTTTTTGATAGTACCACACTATTGGCGTTCCCCTTTTTCTTTGACTCTCCTGTTGGAGAGTGCAGATACACATCTTCCATTCCTGGGGTGTCTGGAACCAAAAAAGGGGGATCTCTGTCTTTCTACCTTTGGATCTGGAGATATTGCTACACCCAAGGCAAACGAGAGTGTTGGAGAGGGAGGATCCGTGTGGTCTCTGGAGCTGTATACCTGGCTGGTCTTTTGGAATATATCACACACAGGCGCATTTTAAATGTGCGGTCGGTGAGTGCGCAATCTTGTTATTTTCCAGTCACCTAATGAGGAGAAGACCTGCACATATTTGACTATATTGTCATAAGAAAGACTTTTATATATATATATATATATTTTACACATTTCATTTTTATACTTTTTCAGCGCTGCACTATATGTATATATTGTCTCTATTATGAGGTTTAGTGATTCCTTGAAGTGTTCCAGCAGCTGGTTTTTCTGAGCGCTCGCTTTATTCATTATTCATTCCTAAAAATTATAGCCTACAATAAAAAGCTACATATTTCCATGCAAAAAAATGGTACCGCTTTCAGCACAAAAAATCGGAAAGAATCATACCGCCAAGGAGGTTAAAAAAAAATAATTTATTTTTTTTTGTTTACAAACATATTTATTTATCAAGAAATAGGCTGTAAAAACAGCTTCACAGAAAGTATAACATACAACATAAAAAAGGCACATCTGTAATATTAATTTCAAATAAGTACAGTTATGTAGAACATAAAAGTTAAGTACATGAGCAAGGTAGGCAGGGAAGTAGGCTGAGCAATAAAGCCGCCGACAGAAAGACACCATCAATTAAAACATGAATATAATCATTGGTCAGACAATTGATGTCTATGAGTTTTCCAAACATCCCATTTTTTATCAAATAAGTGCATCCTATCCAGTAACATAAAGTGAATACATTCCATGAGCATCACCGCATCGACTCTTCGTAAAATTGTAGGTAATTTCCACTGAACAGCAATGGCCCATAGGGCTGAGACATAGATGGTATGAATCAGCCTCATAGCTTCAGTCCGTATTCCCGGGATATGGCCTCCCAGTAAGCAAGTCTGCATAGACATATGCACCGGGGCATCAGCCACAGCAGAGGCTACTGCAGAGATCTTACTCCATATCAGGGTAAGGCCTGGACAGACACAAAATGTATATAAAAAGGTGCCAATTAGGCCACAACCCCAGAAGCGAAGATGGGACGTCTCTGGGAACATGATGTGTAGTCTAGAGGGGGTATAATACCAGCGGGTTAATACTTTAAGGGCTGTCTCACGGACAGAAAGGGATCTAGAGCTCTTACGTATGTTATCCACCATGGCGTCCTAGTCCTCCATTGGGAAGGTGACAACGCTATCAACTTCCCATTTCTGTCTATATAAAGGGGGTGAGGGAAAGGTAGTTGCCAAAAAAAGACGGTACAAATCTGAGATAAGACCTCTACCCCTAGGAGAGTCATGGCTTATACGTTCGAAAAACGTAATCGAGGATGAAGGTATCAAACCAAAATGTTAGTTGAAAAAATGTCTTATTTGCCGATAACGATAGTATTCACGAAGTGGGATATCGAAAAGTGTTCATAACATCTCAAAAGTGATATAAGACCCACCTCGTTGAAAGTCAGATAATTTGATAAGGGATCGATTGTACCACCAGCGTAATGCCTGTGGAGACGAACATGCCGCGATGAAATTCGGGTCACCAAAGAATAATGAACCCAGTGAAAAAGGGGAGACAAGATTTAATTTAAGTTTATAACGGGACCAAAGTATCAGTGAGTGGACAACAATCGAATTATAGGTTGACAACAAGCGTGGGGGTTTTTCGTCCATAATAGACCCGGTAGATAGAACGGGCATATAGATTGAGATTTAAATCTGATCCAAGGGACCTGGGAGTTAATAGTCGCCCACTGCGATAATTGTGCAAAGCGTGCCGACAGGTAATAAAGCAAAAAATCTAATTTCTTCATAAATTTAGGCCAAAATACATTCTGCTACATGTCTTTACTAAAAAAAAATCCTGATACGTGTAAATTAATTTGTTTATGTGAAAGTTATAGCATCTACAAAGGGCGGTATATTTACTGGAATATATATTTGGGAAGTCTCCGGCGGCGCGTACGTGTCCTACCCGGAAATGCGAAATAACATATATATATGTGATTTTGCGCAGCCCTGCCTCCCTGTAGCAGTAGTTCTGCTATAGGGCGGTCGGGAAGCGGTTAAAGAAAACATGCTTTGAAAGG
The DNA here is from genome assembly GCF_062004578.1 of Staurois parvus. Lineage (NCBI taxonomy): Eukaryota > Metazoa > Chordata > Amphibia > Anura > Ranidae > Staurois > Staurois parvus. The sequence continues at coordinate 1,956,631 of NW_028318690.1, forward strand.
CATATGTTACCACCAATGCCTTCTGAAAATGATAGTCACCTAGTTGTCTTGCTCATCCCATGACCTCAATATATTAAATCAATAACGTAAAAATGCTTGCAATAGGTGAAGCAGGAGAAAAGTCTAAAAAGTCAAACTCTATCCAAGTATATATTCTTAACTCAAAAACGTCCTGTTGCTCTCAGCCTATTCTAAATATCCAAATTTTTTTTTTTCACAGCTGTGGCAGGCAGGAGACCGGCTATTTCTCTGTTGCAGTTATGTTATACTTGAAGCCCCCTATTTTAAGTAATGCGGGCCATAGACGGGGAGAAAACCGGCCAAAAATTAGTCCGAAAGAATAATCAGCCGATTTTCGGATTGTTAGTGGGTGAATTGGTCGGCCGTTTTTGTTGATTTTGACACATTTTTTTAATCGGTCATGTTGGAAAAAAAACGGCCGATTTTGTCCATCGGCCGATTTTCACGGCAATGATGGGCAAATCGGCCAATCTTTTTACCAATTAAAAAAATGCGCATGGGCCATGACCAAAGAAAAAGAAGAACATCTGTATCTATTTAAAAGTATAGCGGTTGCAACATTGTATCTATTTGTATCCGAATAGAAACATCTGTATCCGACATGGATACAAATAGATACAATGTTGCAACTTTGCTATACTTTTAAATGCCAAATATAATAGCAGAGCTGTCTGCAGAGACACCGCTATTATATTTGCCGGACGTAGACGGGACGAAAATCAGACAATTTTTTTTTACCAATGGTGGTAACGTCGGTTGATTGAACCGATTTTTCGGTTTTTTTTTTTTTTAAAACGTACAGTTTTCTCCCCGTCTATGGCCTGCATTAGGCTGGGTATTAGACATGTGTTTTGTTTCATTATGAATAATTTTTTGGATGAAGATTTGAAAGTATACAAAAGTTCTAACAAAATTAACGAATGCATTAATTTCATCTGTTTCATTCAGATGACTTCTCATGATGTGATAGTAGTTCGAGCCCATGGGGGAATTAAATAAATTTTCGAATTTGTTTGCTAATACAGATTCTGACAACGTATGGATCAGAATTTTGTTCCATTCGTTAATTTTAATGCACTCGACGACAGTCGATATTGTCCAATCAGCTAATGTCATTTCTCTTGGTAGGTTGGACTAGTGTCTGAAAATATTGAATCCTTCCAATTCAAATTTGACAGATTGGATAATATATCAAATATTTAGCAATCTTCTGGAAAAGCTGTACTATTTTCTTTCAAATCCACCCAGGTCAATGAATATATGAAACAAATGCCCAAGATACAAACAAATTTTGAAAATTAACCACTTGCCCTCCAGAGGATTTACCCCCCTTAATGACCAGGCCTCTTTTTGCTACTCGGCGCTGCACTAATTCAACTGATAATTGTGCATTCATGCAATGCTGTACACAAACAAAATTTACGTCCTTTTTTTCACACAAACAGAGCTTTCTTTCGGTGGTATTTGATCACCTGTGCGCTTTTTATTTTTCATGCTATAAACAAAAAAAAGACCAAAAATTTTGAAGAAAAACAATATTTTTTGCTTTCGGCTATAAAAAATATATAGTAAACTCAAAGTTAGTTATAAATTTAGGCCAAAATATACTCTGCTACATGTCTTTGGTAAAAAAAAATCCCAATAAATGTATTTTGATTGCTTTGTGTGAAAGTTATAGCGTCTACAAACTATGGTATAGATACTGCAACTTACGCCATTTTTTTGCTATACAGCGCTGCACTAGTTTAACGGACAATTGGGCGGTCACACAAATAGAGCTTTCTTTTGGTAGTATTTGCTCACCTGTGCGCCTTTTAATTTTGGCGCTATAAACAAAAAAAGTTTTGAAAACTTTTTTAAAAAAAAAACAATATTTTCTCATTTCTGACATAAAAAAAATCCCAAAAAACTAAAATTTCGTCATAAATTTAGACCAAAATGTATTCTGCTACATGTTTTTGGTTAAAAAAATCCCAATAAGTGTATATTGATTGCTTTGTGTGAAAGTTATAGCGTCTACAAACTATGGTATAGATAATGGAATTTACACAGCTTTTACTTTCTGACTGCCCATCACATTTCTTGGGGTGCTAAAATACCAGAACAGTACAAACACCCCCAAATGACCCCTTTTCGGAAAGTAGACACCCTAAGCTATCTGCTGAGAGGCATATTGAGTCTATGGAAGATTTCATTTTTTTTTACAAGTTTCTGGAAAATGACAAAAACCTTTTTTTTTGTACACAAAGTTGTCATTTAAATTATATATTTCTCGCACAAGCCATGCATATATGTAGAATTACACCCAAAATACATTTTGCTGCTTCTACAAAGTATGGAGATACCACATGTGTGAGACTTTTTGGGAGCCTAGCCACATACAGGAGCCTGAAATCCAATGACCACTTTGAAAGCCTGAACTTCCTCATTTCACTTCCTCACTACCTATCACAGTTTCGGAGGCCCTGAAATGTCTTGATAGCACCAAACCCCGCAAATGACACCTTTTTGGGAAGTAGACACCCCAAGGAATTTAAAAAGAGGCTTGTTGAGTATTTTGCAGATCTCATTTTTTCTCACAAGGTTTTGAAATATAAAAAAAGAAAAGAAAAAATATGTTTTTGGTAAAACATGTGGCAACAAACAAGATCTGCAAAATACTTACCATGCTTCTTATCAAATTCCTTGGGGTGTCTACTTTCCAAAAAGGAGTCATTTGGGGGGGTTTGGTGCTATCCTGGCATTTCAGGGCCTCCGAAACTGTTATAGGTAGTCAGGAAGTGTAATGAGGAAATAAAGCCCTTTAAAAGCCTGAAGGTGATTATTGGATTTGGGGTACTGTACTTGGCTAGACTGCCAAAACGTCTCTCACATGTGGTACCCCCATACTCGGGAGAAGTAGCAGAATGTATTTTGGGGAGTAATTCCACATATACCCATGGCATGTGTGAGAAATAAATCATTTAAGTGACAATTTTGTGTAAATAAAACATTTTTTTGTCATTTTCAAAAAACTTGTGGTAAAAAAAATAAATTCTATTGATTCAACATGCCTCTCAGCAAATAGTTTGGGGTGTCTACTTTCCAAAAAGGGATCGTTTTGGGGGGTGGGAGCATTTTATGCCCAGCATTAGAAGTTTATGCCACACATCACTCATTCTTCTAACCACCTGAAGATCAAGCCTTTTCTGACACTTTTTGTTCACATGAAAAAAAATCTGTGTTTTTTGCTAGGAAATTAATTTAAACCCCCAAACATTATATATTTTTTTAAAGCAAACACCCTAGTGAATAAAATGGTGGGAGCTACAATTTTTTATGTCACATGGAAAAAGGATGACACCAAGTCCCAAGCTATCTTACCACTACTCCCCATGTAGTCTGGGCATCCGAGGGGCTCCACATGACTATCTTTTCCCTCGTAAATCTGAAACTTATATGTATAGCCTGTTGCCCTCTCACAGGTCTTATACATCTTGACCCCATATCTGGCACACTTGCTGGGGAGAAATTGTTTAAATGCAAGGTGGCCAGAAAATTTAATGAGGGACTCATCAACGCAGATTTTTTGCTGGGGAGTCTAGACATCTTTGGTTAAAGTGATTTATGAGGAGCTGAATTTTGTGGAGCCGGTCAAATTCAGGGTCATCTCGAGGATGACAAGAGTATTGTCGTTGAAATGCATAAAACACATTATACTCTCATATCTATGCCTGGCCATGGCAGCACAGAACACGGGCATATGATGAATTGGGTCTGTGGACCAATACAACCGCAATTAATTTTTTTTTTAGTAATGCCCATGTTGAGGGTTAGGCCCAAAAAAAATTTAAATTCGGAAACCGTAATGTGTTTCCATGTGAATGGTCTGGCAAGGTTTGAATTTGGGTTGGTGGCAATAAATTGTTGTGCATATAAATTGCTTTGATCCACAATCAATGCATACAGATATTCCGTGAAAAACATCTCCAAAAAAAACAAGGGGAGTAGTTAAACTTGCTGTTTCCACCCGAATTCCGGGTTGGGCAGTGAATGGGGGAAGTACGGGTGCTACAGAATTTGTGGGCTGCCAATCAGGATTTGCAAGCACATCTGGAAGGATACTATGGGCTTTATGGGCCTGTGTGCGAATTCTTGGTGGTTGCGGGACAATACTTGTGCTTGCCACTGCACCAGCTTGTATTGCACTTATGGGACCCGCCACGGCACCAAGTGACACTGCAGTTCTGGTATGTGAAAGACCAGAATGTACTAGGCCGCTGGTGCCAGTTCAACAAAAGGTAGAGCGGCACTAGTACTGGCACTCTGCTGCATATGAGAGTCATCAAAATTTACAGGCAAGTGCTAACAGAGATCAGGCCTGATTCTGCCAACACTGCGGTTTTGTGTGCTATGTATTAAGTGACAGTGACCTACTGACACTGCACTTGCTGGGGGAGAAGGAGGGGCATAAGCGTAGGTGCTGGCAGGTGCCGGGGCTGATCCCACTAATGCTGCGTTTTTGGGGGCACTATACTAATGTAAATGCTGGTTTAGTGCTGATCTGATCAAAGATATTGATCCATTCAGACACTATACTAGCAATGGATGTTTACTGTGTATGAGCGTGTTCCTAGCAATCAGGGGGTTAAATGTGATTACTGGTGTACTGACGGGCAATCTGACGCTATCAGGGAGGGGCGTAGAAACCACAGGAGCACAAATCACATATATATATGTATATATATATATATATATATATGTGTGTGATTTTGCGCACCCGTGCCGCCCTGTAGCAATATTTCTGCTATAGGGCAGTCAGGAAGCGGTTAAAGAAGCGGTTTGTGTTATGGCGCTGCGTTACTTTAACTGACAATTGTACGGTCATGCAAAGCTACAGGACTGCGGCGGACATTCTGACACTGGGGGGAACAGTGACAGTGAACAGTGCAAAAAAAAACCACTGATACTATACTAATGGCACTGGGGAGGAAGGGGTTAATGTTAGAAGGCAATCAAAGGGTTAACTGTGTGAGGGGAGTGTTTCATAAGGGCGGGGGGGGCACACTGATCCGGAAGGCTGAGCTCAGCGATCCGGATCAGTGTGCTCAAACTAACAGGGAGGAGAGCTGCATTGTAAACAATGTAGATATCCTCTCTGCCAGTGTTTGTCCATAATCACCGGCCGGGACTCGGTGATTGACACCCGTGGCAGTGATCGGCGGCAGGGGAAGGGAGGGTGCGCTCCCCCTACCCGAAATGAAAATTCAGGTATATATACATGATTTTGCGCAGTGGTGCCATCCTGCCGCAGTATATCTACTGTGGCTTGTCGGCAAGCGGTTAATCGACTCAATATAACAAATATGACAAAGCAAAATTCTTCAATGAACAAACGCATCCGAAACAAAACTAAAATTTCCAGCGTATACATGTCAACTGGGTACGCAAGGATCTAAATTTGTCCAGTTAAGCTGAAACCTGCTGACTTTTGGTCTGTGTACTGCCCTCCCTATTCACCAGAAGTGGATTGACTTCTGTCGAACAGAACTGTTGGAAAACTTTCATTTGATCAACCACTGCAGCTGTAGCGCTGGTTAGTGTATTCTGACAGCAGTAGTCCTTGCTGTCAGAATACAGTAATACAGCAAGGAGGACTCCTCCATCCACCTCACATATGTGGATGGGTGAATCCATTTGTTTTAATTTTGTTCTGCCTGCCCACTGAATAAAAAAGACTAACTATGTATACCCAGCTTAAAGGGGTAGTAAACACATGTTTTATACTTTTACCTACGGGGAAGCTTATAATAATGTATCCTGTTTCAGGATCTCAATAGACTGCAATTGCAGTGAATGCCCAATAGATGACTGCCTACTTGACACAATGTTGAGAATACAGAACAGTATTCATTATCTGGAAATTGCCCACTCGGTCACTCCAAATTTTCTTCAGTTGTCTTTTTTTCAAAGCTAAGAGCTTGCTGGTGATGCAAATCTGTTAAAGTAACATCAGCTTGGATGTAGGTATCATACCGCAAGACTCCCTTAAAGTGGTTCGAAAGGCTCAAGGTTTTTTATCTTCATGTATTCTATGCATAAAGGTAAAAAATCTTCTGTGAGCAGTGCCCCCACAGTTCCCCCAATCCTTACCTGAGCCCCCTCAGGTCCAGCGGCATTCTAGACAGCCTTTGCTGTCAGGGGACTCTCCCTCCTCATTGGCTGAGACAGCAGCGGGAGCCCATTGGCTCCTGATGATGTCAATCACAGCCAGTGAGCCAATAAGGAGACAGCGGGGGCTGTATATGTGTCAGGGACAAGCACGCAGCAGTACCTGTATGGCAAGCATCTTTCCCTGGGGGCACTGCTCGAGGGGGAGGAGCCAGGAGTGCCGATGGGGACTCAAAAAGAAGAGAATCGGGGCTGCTCTGTGCAAAATCACTACACAGAGCAGGTAAGTATGTAGACATGTTGGTTATTGAAAAAAGAAAAACAAAGCTGTAGTGTCACTTTAAGCTTTGTTTGCTTATGAATGACTACACAATCCTTTTGCCTTCAGTACTAGCACCAGTGCACAGCAACTGTCAGTAAATTCAATATACATTGTGCAATCTGTTGAAGGGCTTATCTACTCTAAGGTATTAAGTACTATGTTTTTACCACTGTACCATGGTTATACAACAAAGAGGAAGTAAACTGATCATGCCAAGGGAAAAATAACTGAAAGAGAGGCAGCAGAGCATGTCAGATAATATAGCGTTCATGTATTTTATTCTGAAAAATGGTTTTCCTTATAACAATATTTTTGTGTTTTCAATTAGAAGTTGCAAATAATGACAGATTAAAAACGGCTTATTTCCATGTCTTCTTTCCATATCACAAGGTGTTGTTTGAGCTATGGGTAATAACATCATGGAGTAGTACTAATGCCTGTGCCTTTTACAGTGTTACAGTGTGTGAAATGTGTATCCTTCTGTCTAATATTTGATCAAATGTTCTAGGACGGGGTAATGAATTAAAATTCATGGAGGTCCGATCAGTAAAATTCTCTTCTAGCAGAGGTCCGAATCGCATGTTGGTGCGATGTCGCATATCCTTTCCATCACAGCCTCCCACATAACATCAGTGTCCACTTGCCCCTTTACATCAAGCCCCCACAGCACTGCTCCCACTTTACAGTACTCCCGACAGCACTGCCTCCCTTTACATCACCCCCCACAGCTCTACCCCCCCTTTACATAGCCTCTCATAGCGCTGCCATGCTTCACACCACCCCATTCACAGCACTACCCCCCCCATGGCATCCGCCCCCCTTTACATCACATTCCTCCCACAGCACTGCCCAACTTCAAATCACCCCCTAAAGCACTGTTCCCCCTTCACATCACATCTCCCCCCAACAGCACTGCCCCCACCCACAGCACTGCGCCCTCTTTAGATCTCTCCCCCAGCGCTTGCCCTCCTTTACATTCTCTCCCACAACACTTTCCTTCCTTTACATCACCCCTCCCCCCCACTCACAGCACTGCCCCCCTTCACATCACACCCTTCAGGGTCCCAACAACCAATCACTGGCTAGTTAATCTGGAAAGCTAACTCATGCAGCTTCCCCCTTCCATCCAGTGTGCCGGTGCCTCCCACCCTCCATGCATTACTATACTGCCTCCCACTCTCCGCTCTGCCTTGGGAATGGAAGCAACGGAGGCCAGGGTTAAAGAAGCGGCTCCTAAACGGCGCGATCGCAGATCTGAATGGGGTTCCGCCACTTAGTGATGCCTGTTCTAAGATAACCTATAGCCAAAAAGCAATTTGGTATACAGTAGCGAAAGAGTGTTATTTTATGGGGAAAATCCAACTTTCTAGTGTGGGACCATCTAAAAGTCCCCCAAAATATTTTATGCATGTGTCTTTTATTAAAAGTGCCCAGCTATACCGGTTGCAGTTTGTAGGCAGGTGCGATCTGTTTTCTTCACTTTAGGTTGCACTCAACCTGAGTGGTACTACAGCCTGGATAAGTCCAGGGGAAACATGGTTTCTCTATGGTTTCCTGGGTCAGTGGAGTAGCATTCTTGTTGGCTGCACTGTGGCCATGTAACCCTTGGTGGGCCTCTTGGGTCAGCAAGGTCTACTTAAGTCCCTGCCCCCGGGGTTTTGGCACGCATCTTGCGAGTGGCTAGTGTAGAGAGAAAGACCCCACTTGACGGGGCCAGCAAATAGCGATGGGGAAAGGTTGCTGACGAGGAGGGAGAAGCTAGGGACCCGCTAACCTGTAAGGAGTCTCCCCTTTCAGAACCGGACCCCCTGGGCCGCATCTCACCCTCTATATAGACGTTGTTGGAACCTCTCCTCAGCTGCATCTGTGACTACTTTGAACTTTGAGTTATTTCCCTAAGCAGCACTTTCCTGCTAAGGTTTTTGTAACATTCGCATTCTGCTTAATGCAAGTTTCACACTTTGCTACAACTGGACTATGTGTATTTACTGCCTGCACCACTCTGCACCTCCCCATACTTGGCGGCACTCGACAGGATATGTTCCTTGCAGCGGGAGAGGAAGAATGACTGGGCTGCAACATTGGTCGGTCTTGGCCCTGATATCTAAGTTTAAGGCCTCATGCACACGGGGCATTTTTGCAGCCACTTTTAGGGACGTCAGGCGTTCTTTTTACTGCTTGTAAACAGCCCTCAATGTTATCCTATGTCCTATGTTGTCCATGCACACATAGTCTTTTAGTGGCGAGAGTGTTTACAAGTAGGAAAAAAATACAGGCAGGAGCAGCAGCGTTTTGGTAGAAAAAAAACCTGATGCATCTAAAGGCATCTAAACGCGCCTAAACATGTGTTAATACTAAATTATTCTGGCCAATGAAATGAATTAGCACCCAAGCACTTGACACCTGTAAATGCACCTGAACATTTGTAAAAGCGTTAGATACTTTTACAAGCAACAGGTGTTTTTTTCTGCAAAAAGGCTGCTGGCAGAAGGAAGGCTTCTAGAAGAGCTTTTTTTAATGTCTTGTGTGCATGAGGCCTAATGGCTTTAACATCCCCTTGGCAGAATAGGAGAGGCTGGAGAGTTCCATGTGCCTGTACCAGGTCCCTTCCAGGCTAGTGGTGGAGCTGGCTATTAACGCTTTAAAGAAGGATGCCTGAAAGGCAGTGATGTCACTGCCAGAGGAGCAATGGGCCACTGTGCAACAGATTGTGTCATATCTGGAGGGCCTCTTTGGGAAGAAGATACCACTGCTGAGGCATGAGAACATCTCCCATTATGCAGTGGCTATATAGAACATCTGGAGGTGCCTAGAGAGGTGGGATGTACGTGGATGACATAACTGACTCCGTTTACATGCTGAGGGATCAATTAATCACAGGCCTGAAGCCTGGCCCAGCCCAGCCTAGAGGGCATTACATGAGAAGGTTAAAGCACAACCTGCAACAACCTTCTGTGAGGCAGTGGTGGATGTGGTTGCCCAAGAGCAAGAAGAGGCAGACATAACTGTAGCAGTGACCAAAAAGTATGAACCAGTGTATCTCAAGGAGGCCTTGGCACCTTCACCACTGTCAACCCTGCAATCTGCACTGAGGGAATTGGCTCAAGATGCAGCAGCTTTAAAGTAAGACAGAGCCTCTTCCAAAAAGGACTCTCCCCAACCCCAGAAGGATGAGAACCTGCTGCACAGGGACCCTGAAGAAGATTGGAAATGCTGGCAGTGAGGCTGGTATGGACATATTCCAAGAACTGTGGAAAGTCTGGATCCAAAAATTTCTCCAGGCCAACTTTAAACTAGTGTCTCACCGGGCAGAGGGACAACCCCCAGTACGCCAAAGTCCCAATAGACCGGAAGCTATGGCTGCCTCCAGCCCAGTGGTGTCCACCCAGGTCAGCGATTTGTCCTAAACCATTTCTGGGTGCTTTTTGACGTGTGCTTTGGGTCATTGTCCTGCTGTAAAACCCATGACCTCTGACGGAGACCCAACTTTCTGACACTGGGCCCTACATTGCACCCCAGAATTCTTTGGTAGTCTTCAGATTTCATAATGCCATGCACACAGTCAAGACATCCAGTGCCTGAAGCAGCATGGTAATCCCAAAACATTAGTGAACCTCCAACATATTTGACTGCATGGACTGTATTCATTTTTTTAAAAAGTAGAATGAGGTAATTTTGTTTTGTCTGTCCACAGCACATTCTCTCAAAAGGATTTTGGCTTCCTCAGGTAAATTCTGGAAAACTACAATCTGGCTTTTTTATGTTTCTCTATCAGCAGCAGGGTCCTCTTAGGTCTCCTACCTTTTTATTCAGATGGCACTGTATAGTGCGAGTTGACACAGTTTTACCCTGTGCCTGAATTCAGCTTGAATTTGTCAAGAAGTTGATTGACGTTTGAATAATTTTTTGTTGCAATTTTTTATACATTTTTCTCTTTAGTCCATGTCCAGAGAGATTAGCTACAGTGTCATAGGCTGTAAACTTCTTGACAATGTTGCTCACAGTGGACACAGGAACATCAAGATCTCTGGAGCAGAACTTTTACCCTGAGATTGTCCATGCTTTAGCACAATTTTTGTTATCAAATCCTCAGAAGATTCTTTGCTGCTCTTTCTCTTTTCCATGCTCCATGTAGAACATAGAGACACACAACAGAAAGGTTGAGTCAATTTTTCACCATTTTAACTGTTTGCCAATATGATTTATTTATTGTCAGCATCTGTTAATTGATAGGGTATGTTTAATTACAAATTACAGGTGCATCACAAACTTGGGATGAAATTATTTCTTACAATTTTGAGAAGGTGCCGATAATTTTGTCCAGTCCATCTTGGGAGTTTTGTGTGAAATGTGTCAGATTTGGCTTTTTGTTTCTCCACTTTTTTGTGTCATGTCAATACAAACAAAAGAAATAAACATGAGAATGCCTAAAGTGGTGGGTTATCTGACAGAGGGGTGCCAATATTTTTGGCCATGACTGCATGCATGACTTAAATATAAGTATATTGAACTATATACTATAAATAATATCTCTTCCATACCGTTATAGATGTATTATGTTCAAGAAAGGTCATATTTATCTGCTGTTATTCCAAAGAGAAAAGGTATCCATCTCATATGGTAGAAAGAGACACAAGAAAAACGGGTCCTATGACCCCCGTGCCCTTAGCAACAGGGAGGAAAGGAGAAGCCCTTCCACTTCATCTACCACCCCATACACCATCCCATTGATGGAGGCTCCCGAAGGATGTGGGCGGCTTTTGGGAGTTACCATCTTCTTGGAGATATATATCCACATGGCCACATGGACCAGTGTGTTTGGACACCCTCTTGGAGAAACCCAGGGGAAGCTGTATGTTTAATGAGCAGACTTAAAGTGATTCTATAGGTTTACATTTTATTTTTACAAAAATAACAAACATGCATATACTTACCTGCTGTTTTGTTTTTTCTTGGGAGAGTGCATGTGATCAGCGCAGGGCGAACCAGCACTGTCCAGACAGAGGTCACGGGTTCTGCATTCTCCTAGAGCAAAATGAAAACTCCTCCTACAAGCTTTAACGTGCTTTGCTGGACACTGATAGAAGTCACATGACTGCTATGTACTGCTGGTGAAAGAAGGTATATAGCAGTTTATATTTACTAAAATAATTGCACTTCCATTTTCTGTGTACTGTGGGAGACCAGATATAGTGAATGCAGGGTCCTGGGTTTAGTAACACTATAATATTTGTGTATATATATATTCAATTGTTAGAGCTTCAAATATAACTTATATAAAACATTACAATTATTATGTTTTTTTTCCACCTTCTTCAAATAGGGGGTAGGATATTTAACGAATTGTAATTTTGAATAGTAGTTTTATTTATTTATTGGTGTTAGGGTATAAAATCTTTTGTATATATTTTGTATGATGTTTAATGTGTAGTTATTTGATACCTTTATAGTGACTTATCTGTTGTTGGAGGTTCAAGGTTCATATGTATATATATATATATAAATAAATATATATATATATACCGTATTTTTCGCTCCAGGATGTACTACAGGAAATGACCATAGACTGCAGACATATTACAGGAGATGACCAGAGACTGCAGACATAGTACAGAAAATGACCAAGGACTGCAGACATAATACAGGAGATGACCAGAGACTGCAGAACATACTACAGGAGATGACCAGGGACTGCGGACATAGTACAGGAGATGACCAGGGACTGCAGACATAGTACAGGGAATGACCAGAGACTGCAGACATAGTACAGGAGATGACCAGGGACTGCAGAACATACTACAGGAGATGACCAGGGACTGCGGACATAGTACAGGAGATGACCAGTGTCTGTGGATGTATTACAGCAGATGACCAGAGAATGCGGACACAGTACAGGAGATGACCAGAGACTGCAGATATAGTACAGGAGATGATCAGAGACTGCGGACACAGTACAGGAGATGACCAGAGACTGCAGACATAGTACAGGAGATTACCAGAGACTGCAGACATAGTACAGGAGATGACCAGAGACTGCAGAACATAGTACAGGAGATGACCAGGGACTGCGGACATAGTACAGGAGATGACCAGAGTCTGTGGATGTATTACAGGAGATGACCAGAGACTGCAGACATAGTACAGGAGATGACCAGAGACTGCAGACATAGTACAGGAGATGACCAGAGACTGCTGACATAGTACAGGAGATGACCAGAGACTGCAGACGTTTGGGGAGCGGGTACCCGAATTTGACAGGCACCCGCTCCCATTTCCGCTGCGATCGTATAGGCGATCGGAAGCGGAAGTTGTCCTCCCTCCCTCCCTGTAGTCTTCTGGGAAACGTGACAGGTCCCAGAAGACTATGGGGCAATTCATAAAGTGCAGCTCTTATCAAGGTAACACTGTATAGCTCTGGTCCATTGTGATAAAAAAATTAATAAAAAAGATTTTAAAAAAATTTTCAATTAAAAAAATATATATTTATTTATTATATTTAAACATGATACCACCAGTCAGTGTCCCTGATCACCAGCACAGAAGTTATATGATGATTCTGTACTGCATTGGTGACAGTATGTCAATTTTTTTTTAAATTGTGAATTTTTTTTTTAATTTCTTAATTTTCCATAAAATTGTGACAAAAAAATGACAGCTTCAAAAAACCCTCTATGCCTCTTACTACATACCTTATACTGTCTACTTTCCAAAAAGGGGTAATTTGGGGGATGTTTGTACTGTCCTGGCATTTTCAGGCCTCAAGAAATGAGATAAGCCATCAGTACTGATCAATTTTCAGATGTACTGTATATACCATAGTTTGTGGACACTGATTTTGGCTATTTTCACCAAAGAAATGTAGCAGAATACATATTAGCCTAAATATATGAAGAATGCTTATTTATTTGCAAAATTATATAACAGAAATGAAGAAAAAGCTGGATTTGTAGCCTCCCTAGCTGTCTGATTATGTCAGTATTTCTGTGCTCAAAGCGGTACATTTTTTTGCATGGAAATATGTAGTTTTTTTATTGTAGGCCTGTAATTTTTAGGAATAACTCACTGAAAACTGTCCGAACAAGAGTCAGGTAAATATCCCGAGTATGTTAAAATTTGAAACACGAAATCATAAATTATAATTTAATAAATAATCATAAAAAATAATAATATAATAATAAATGCAATTCAATAATATAATCAAACCAAAAACACTAAAATTTGAAATATAGCGCCAAGTTCGCACATCACTGAGCAAAGTCACAAAATCGTTTTCAGTGTCTGATGACTAATTTCCCCACGAATCATTATCACTCAATTCTGCAAGTAGTTCTAATTTACTGTCACTGTTCTCTATTTGCTCTAAAACTACTTTTCACCTAAAGGGACGCTTTTTGGACGCCATGGACATTTCTCAGTTTCCAAGCAGAAATAACGGTACAAATGCAGGCAGGCCACAGGACAAAGCACTCGGGACAAAATGTATGTGAAATGGTTTGATACAGTAATGTTTTACTATGTGATTTTAGTGTATTTAGTGAATGTCACTTTTTGACATTTTTAAATTTCCCGCCCTTCCGTCCCCTGTACGTCCCGACGTCACAGGGAACGGAACCCAGAAGACAGATGCCGGCATCGGCCGGATGACATTGCCGGGGACACTGCAGGAGGGACATCGCGGGAGCGCAGGACAAGGTAAGTGAAGAACAGATCCCGGAGCAGCGCTGCAAGGTATTCCCGAGTGTAGCTCGGGGTTACCGCTTGTGGTGCTGAAACGTTACCCCGAGCTACACTCGGGAATACCTCCAGGGAGGTTAAATAACATTTTTGGTCTATTTTCATTCATTTAGCAAAACAATTTAAAAAAAAACAATGGTGATTAAATACCACCAAAAGAAAGCTTTATTTGTGTGAAAAAAAATGATAAAAATTTCATATGGGTACAGTGTTGCATGACCGCGCAATTGTCATTCAAAGTGTGACAGCACTGAAAGCTGAAAATTGGCCTGGGCAGGAAGGGGGTGAAAGTGTCAGTATTGAAGCGGTTAAGCTCTTATGACCAAGACTTCTTCTCCTGAGGCATTATGTTTTGCTACCTATTTTGTCTGAAATTAGACCACAGAAGGCTACAAAACCTGTGACTGTTGCATTGTGAAAGCACACATTAGGAAATCATTTTCAAAAAATATTTTATTGACATTTTTCACTTCTTGTTTGGCATTGGAGATCACAATGCTCAGACAGACAGGAGCCTTAGCTTAGAAAGCCTGCACAGTTGTGCAATTGTGCAGATGACATGAATGTAAATATATTATGGTAAAAGCAAAATCAAAACCAAATCACGTTATAAAAATTATATGACCACGTAGTTTTTTTAAAGGGGAGGTCTTAAGATCTTCATATGTGCTACCCTTGGCTAGGCCCCTGATTTAATGCCCCATGTTTAATTCCTGTTAATGCAGCATCCAGGAAAACAGCATGTTCACAATTCAACTCAGTAAACACAGTCCATGAGGGTTACCTTTTTGAAGTTTTATTGCAGCATTAACTTGGATGGGTTCAGGGAGCTGTGGGATACTCCATAATACTAACTGGAACAATGAAGACACTCTTCCTTGTAGTAGCTCTCCTAGTCCCATAAGCATTAGGACATTAAGTGAACAGCACTGGGGCACCCAGGCAATCCTTGTATTTTGTGCAGCAGGGGTGATAAATGCAAACAGTCACTGAAAATTCTTTCCCCTTTTGGGTCAGTACTCACTGTGTCCTTCCAGCACATAATGCAACTCATAATTCCAGCAGACAGGCTCTCCCTGTGAACTCCCAAGGCAAGTCTTCAGTGGCTCTCCTCTTGAATCCCTGAAAGGGTTTGTGGCTGAGCACAGGCTGGGATCATGATGAGCAGACTGGACCTTCAGTAATACACTCAGGAAGGCAGGAGCCCTCCCTGGCTGGGAACTTCTCCTGGACAAGAACACCGCTCTCAGAGGCTCCATACTATTTATGCACTCCCCAGCCACCTTCTGAGCAACGCCTCTGCAGGGATTGGCTGGAGTTACATAAATATTCAAACTGCTCATCTAACTTTCTAACCCACTGTCACAGACTGCCAGTGCCTCTCCCATCCCCCGCCATATTCCTCCACCCCTCCCTTCCCCCTTGCACATTCCGATGTCTGGGGAGCTTCCATGGACAATGCTGGGCCGGCCGTTGCCGAGGCAACCTAGCCGAGTCCCACTTGGTTTTCAAAAGTCTCGCACAGGAAGCAGCCCTCCTCTCTCTGTTCCTGTCCATGCTGCTGGAACAGCAATGGGCAAACTACGGCCCGCGGGCCGTATACGGCCCGGCGGACCTTTTAATCCGGCCCGCGGAGCTAGGCTCCCGCTAGGCTCCTCTCACAGTCCGCTCTGAAGACCGGTGTAGCATGAAAATCTGTCTCCTCTGAGGATCTGTCCCCCTCGACGTATCTGCGCATGTGCCGGAGATCGCCGATCAGCTGCTAATGCTTGAAACTGGCACATGCACAGATACGTCGAGGGGGACAGATCCTCATAGGAGACAGATTTTCATGCTACACCGGAACGGCGCGGGAACACGGCGAGAGGAACGCGCGGAGCAGAGATAAGTGAATTGACACAGGGGGGACTTGAGGACTTAATATGGGGGATGAATTAATATGGGGGATGAATTACTATAGGGGGGGATGAATTACTATATGGGGGATGAATTACTATGGGGGATGAATTACTATATGGGGGATGAATTACTATGGAGGATGAATTACTATGGGGGATGAATTACTATGGGGGATGAATTACTATATGGGGGATGAACTACTATGGGGGATGAATTACTATGGGGGATGAATTACTATATGGGGGATGAATTACTATATGGGGGACGAATTACTATGGGGGATGAATTACTATATGGGGGACGAATTACTATGGGGGATGAATTACTATATGGGGGATGAATTACTATGGGAGATGAATTACTATATGGGGGATGAATTACTATGGGGGATGAATTACTATGGGGGATGAATTACTATATGGGGGATTAATTACTATGCTTACTATGGGGGAATATTACTATACTTACTATGGATGACACATACACATCATTCATCTACTCTTGGTCCGGCCCCCGGGTCCAATATATGAACCCATTGCGGCCCTCAAGTCAAAAAGTTTGCCCACCCCTGTGCTGGAATCATCTTGCTCCCAGAAAGATGCTGGGAGGCTCGGGTGAGGGGGACCAAGCCTCCCCAGTCATCCCCCCTGCGCACTCTGCAGACCCCCAAAAGGTCAGGACTGTAGCCCTCTGCAATACACCAGGGTTGGGAGTCTCCACAGCTCTGCATGAGCCTTCTTCTCAAAGGTCAGACCCCACAGCTAAGACCTTGCAAGTCTGTAAGCCTGTCTACGGGGCACCCTTGCATCCTGTCTGCTGCTAGGTGCCCTGGGAGCTGCTGCTGAGGGACCCTGCACACTGTCCGTGGCTGCGTGTCCCTGGAAGCTGTCTGCTGCTGAGTGCCCTGGGAGCTGCTGCTGAGGGACCCTGCACACTATCCGTGGCTGCGTGTCCCTGGAGGCTGTCTGCTGCTGAGTGCCCTGGGAGCTGCTGCTGAGGGACCCTGCACACTGTCCGTGGCTGCGTGTCCCTGGAAGCTGTCTGCTGCTGAGTGCCCTGGGAGCTGCTGCTGTCTGCTGATCGCTGGTTGTCCCTGGAACGCTGACCGCTGGTTGTCCCTGTCTGGAGCCGCCTGCCGCTGAGAGTCTGCAAGCTGCTTACCGTGAGTGTCCTGAACTGTCCCCGCTGTGTGCCCCGACCACCCATGTTCTGAACTGTTCCCGCTGTGTGCACCGACCACCCGTGTCCTGAACTGTCCCTGTTGTGTGCACTGACCACCCGTGTCCTGAACTGTCCCTGTTGTGTGCACTGACCACCTGTGTCCTGAACTGTCCCTGTTGTGCGCACTGACCACCTGTGTCCTGAACTGTCCCGCTGTGTGCACCGACCACCTGTGTTCTGAACTGTCCCCGCTGTATGCACCGACCACCCATGTCCTGAACTGTCCCTGTTGTGTGCACTGACCACCTGCGTCCTGAACTGTCCCCGCTGTGTGCACCGACCACCCGTGTTCTGAACTGTCCCTGCTGTGTGCACCGACCACCCGTGTCCTGAACTGTCCCTGTTGTGCACACTGACCACCCGTGTTCTGAACTGTCCCCACTGTGTGCACCGACCACCCATGTCCTGAACTGTCTCTGTTGTGCGCACTGACCACCTGTGTCCTGAACTGTGCCTGCTGTGCGCACCGACCACCCGTGTTCTGAACTGTCCCCGGTGTGTGCAAAGACCACTCGTGTCCTGAACTGTACCCGCTGTGTGCACCGACCAGCCGTGTTCCGAACTGCCCCGCTGTGTGTGCACTGACCACCCGTGTCCTGATGGCATGCCCGGAGTATAGCTGCCTGTGGTGCCCCTGAGTGCTTGAGCCATCGTTACTCGTTGAGTCCCTGTGAACCCAATGACCCTAGAAAGCTGGGTGGGAGCTGTGCTGTGGCCAGACTCCACAGCTAGAGTCCCGTTGAGTCCCCGAGACCCCCGCCCAGGGGTAGGTTGCCGCCTGTTGCCCGAGACCCCTGCCCAGTGGTAGGTTGCCCCCTGTTGCCCAAGGTCCCTGCCCAGAGGTAGGTTGCCGCCTGTTGCCCGAGGTCCCTGCCCAGTGGTAGATTGCCGCCTGTTGCCCGAGGTCCCTGCCCACTGGTAGATTGCCGCCTGTTGCCCGAGGTCCCTGCCCAGTGGTAGGTTGTCGCCTGTTGCCCGAGACCCCTGCTCTGTGGTAGGTTGCCACCTGTTGCCCAAGACCCCTGCCCAGGGGTAGATTGCCGCCTGTTGCCCGAGGTTCCTGCCCAGTGGTAGGTTGTCGCCTGTTGCCCGAGACCCCTGCTCCGTGGTAGGTTGCCACCTGTTGCCCAAGACCCCTGCCCAGGGGTAGATTGCCGCCTGTTGCCCGAGGTCCCTGCCCAGTGGTAGGTTGCCGCCTGTTGCCCGAGGTCCCTGCCCAGGGGTAGATTGCCGCCTGTTGCCCGAGGTTCCTGCCCAGTGGTAGGTTGCTGCCTGTTGCCCGAGACCCCTGCCCAGAGGTAGATTGTCGCCTGTTGCTCGAGACCCCTGCCCAGGGGTAGATTGCCGCCTGTTGCCCGAGGCCCCTGCCCAGGGGTAGATTTCTGCCTGTTGCCCGAGACCCCTGCTCAGGGGTAGGTTACCCGCCTGTTGCCCGAGTCTCCAATCCGCTGTCCAGTCACGGAGGGAGCTCGGCTGAGGCCCCAAGCCTAGGGGGGAGATTGCCTGCCTGTCGCCGAAGACCACCCGTGCCTGCAATCGTCCCTGGTTTGCACACACATCACCCTCCCTGCCATTTCCCCATTGAGTGTCTGTCATTTTGTTGCTTTAATAAATTTTGGGTGTTCCCCACCTTCTCCGTGTGCTCTGTCCTGCCTACTCTTCCGTTACACCCACTATATTCTGGAAAGCTCCAGAAAAATGGGGGGAAGCAGCCAGACTTGCCTTTATACTCTAATACATTAACAATAAATAATGTGAATATTTACGCCAATGATCCGATTACATGAAAAGCCATTTCCTGTTTTCTTATTTCATCTACACATGATTGGAAATTTGAAGTTAAAGTGATATTAAAGGCAATTAAAAAAAAAATAACAAACATGTTATACTTACCTATCAAAATATTGGATGAAGCGCTCTGCTATAATAGTGCTATAAAAAATCAAATTTTTATACACATATGTAAAAGTGACTAGTACATAAATAATATATGTGTTAAAATTATATAAAAATTCATATAAAACCAGTCTGCCCCCAAGTGGCTAAAACTGGTTATACATGTGCACACACAACAAAATAGAAAGTGACCAGGTGCTTAGGTACATAAATAGTGTCTTAATAAATATAAAAAAAATTATAAAAATAACAGTGAATAATCGTATATATATAAAAATGCAGCGCTTGAAAAAAGTGAATATAAAACACAGTTCAGTGAAAAAAGGTGCTCCGTATATCCTAGTGCAGATGGTAAGGATTTACACTAACCAGATAGCGTAAAATAATACGCATGTATATATGTATCCTGTGGAGTCCCCTTCTCCCCTCAGATCTGGTCAGATAAATAGCCAGGAAAGGTAGAAATGGTCAGATGAATAGCCAGGAAGGTAGATATCCTACGCCCTCTTGTGGTGAAACAGCAATCCAGCAGATCAAACGGAATAAACCTTCCTTCTCAAGAGTTGATAAAGGAAATCCTTTGGGGCTGTGAAAGATGAGGAAGCTCCTCACAGGGGACACAGGATAATACTCATAGTGTAGTAGGTAAGGTTTTTAATAAGTAAAGCATCAATACACAATGAACATAGGGTACAGACAGGTGTAGGTGAATACACTGACCCCCTGGATTTAAAGATGGCCGCCGGGCCTCCTCGTGGCACCGGCGGCTTAGTGTCAACGGCGTCCTAGGTCCACCTGACGCGTTTCGTGCGCACGCACTTCTTCAGAGGTGGAACAAGGACCGCCGTGACCGTCTTCTCAATCGTATATACCGTATCTGGCGCATGCGCACTGGAGCGGCGCCATCTTGCCGAAGTCCGGGCGTCCGCAATCAACCAGTGCGCATGCGCGGGCGCCATTTTACCATGGGCATAGATAAATGTCAATATCTAGACGACGGCGCATTGCTAGTGGAGTCCGAGCGTCCGCGCTGCGCAACCGCGCATGCGCGGGCACCACCACGCCATACACCAAACAACAGGACACCCAGCGCTGACAGAGACAAAATGATCCTATCTAAGTGTCATATACGCTATAGTAAAACTGCATATTGAAATGTGTGGGGAACCCCCTCAGGGGATATCCAATATAGAATAAAAAGAATATATAGACAAATTCCCATAAAATGTGGATTGACAGGAACAAGGATTCATAAAATAAATGAACAAATGTCATAAATACGGGGCCAATAAATACATAGGTCCCGTAAATACTGTAGTGATTAAAATATGAATTGTTAGCCAAAAGGGGTATAAAACCCTGCACTTAGGTAACAATCACATAAAAAGGTGGGCGAAGCAACATGGTAAATTGGCATTGTAAAACATATAAAATACTTATCACGTAGGGTAAATAAAACACATGCCTATGTTCAGCAAACACTATAGAACAGATATCAAAGGCCTGTGACATAAAATACAACAAAAAACGAAAGGGTGGATAAGATACAGTTCTAATAAACATCCTCAATGGATATGTAGATATTGGGGTTGCACTAAATGTATGGTAACCATACACATGTAGTGAAAATGAATTGAAAGTTAAAATAACAGATACAGTGATCACCCATAGGCACAAAGAATCAACGTGATTTCTCGTGCCAATAACATATGATAAGCTCTAATGGGTTCAGCTGTTATCAATATAGCAATTGACGTCAAGCTCAACATTCAAGCCTGCGGGGTGCAAAGTGTCCAGTTCAAAAATGTATTTGGTCTCCATCTGTGAGACCGCCCTGGTCTTAAAAGTTCCTCTCCAGTGTGTGGTTACTATGTCGATGCCGACAAATCTAAGACTGGAGGGGTCTCTATGATGGTGTCTCCTATAGTGGAGGGACAGGGAGTGTTCCTTGTACCCCTTTTTGATGTTATTGACATGTTCACGGAGGCGGTCTCTAAGCCGCCTAGTTGTCCTTCCAATATATTGCTTGGAGCAGGGGCATTCTAATAAGTATACAACATACCTACTGTTGCAACAAATAAATTTATCAATATTGAAGGATTTTTTAGTCTGGTTGGAGGCAAACGTATCTATCTTTCTCTTCCTCACCCCATTACACTTACAAGCGATGCATTTATTGCATGGGTAGAAGCCAGTGTAGCTAAACAGAGAGGGAGGTGGTGTGGGCAGGGAGACCACATTAGGAGCTATTTTGTCCCTTAGAGTAGATGACCTGCGGAAAATAACTTCAGGTTTATCCGGGAGTATCTTAGAGAGAGTGGAATCAGCCTTCAAGATCCCCCAATTTTTAGTGATGATATGTTTAATAGATCTATACTGGGCGGAGAAAGTAGTGATGAATGGACAGACCAGATTTTTAGATGGTTTAGTCTGAGTACTCAATAATTCATGTCTGTCCATATTAGCTATTGATTCCATGGCGCCATCTAGCATCACCTTATCATAGCCTTTTTCAAGGAATCTATCTTTGAGGATACTGGCCTGCGTATGAAAGGTGTCTAAATTAGTGCAGTTTCTCCTGAGCCTAAGAAATTGTCCTTTAGGTATTCCTGCCAACCAACTAGGATGGTGACAGCTTCCTAGAGGAATAAAGCTGTTACGATCGGTGGGCTTGAAAAAGGATTTTGTGGCAATACGCCCCTCTAGGTTTAATAAAGTGAGGTCTAGGAAATCAATTTCTGTATTGCTGTAGTTATATGACAATTTGATATTGACCGTATTGTTATTGAGGGTGGTGAAAAAATTGATGAGGGACTGCTCCGTACCATGCCAAAATAACAGTATATCGTCGATGTACCGCTTATAGAAAAGCAATTCGGGCCAGTCCATAGCGTAAATATTGTCCTCCTCCCAAAAGGACATAAACAGGTTTGCCAGGCTGGGGGCAAACTTTGCCCCCATGGCAACACCTTTGACCTGCAAATAGTACTTACTGTCAAACCACATATAGTTCTTTGACATAGCGAAGTTCAGAAGTTCTAATATGAAATCGATATGTGGGGAAAGTAACAGACTCTCATGTGTGAGATAATGTTTGGCGGCAATCATCCCATCTTTATGATTGATGTTGCTATACAACGCCTCAACATCCGCTGTGACCAGAAAGACGGATGGAGGGATACTGATATCTTTAATAGAGTTGAGAACATGCTTCGTGTCCTTTAAATAGGATGGAGTATGGAGTACTAATGGTTGTAAATGCTGATCAATATAGGCGCCTATTCTTGAGCAGAGTGAGTCAATGCCGCTAACTATCGGCCTTCCGGGTGGTTTTAATGGATTCTTATGGACTTTAGGCAGGATATATAAAACCGGCAGGCGAGGAGCCTTAGGACACAAGAATTCCTTCTCTTTCTTGTTAATGATGGAACTATCATATCCATTTTTAATGATATTCTTAAGGATGCGGACGCCCGGACTTCGGCAAGATGGCGCCGCTCCAGTGCGCATGCGCCAGATACGGTATATACGATTGAGAAGACGGTCACGGCGGTCCTTGTTCCACCTCTGAAGAAGTGCGTGCGCACGAAACGCGTCAGGTGGACCTAGGACGCCGTTGACACTAAGCCGCCGGTGCCACGAGGAGGCCCGGCGGCCATCTTTAAATCCAGGGGGTCAGTGTATTCACCTACACCTGTCTGTACCCTATGTTCATTGTGTATTGATGCTTTACTTATTAAAAACCTTACCTACTACACTATGAGTATTATCCTGTGTCCCCTGTGAGGAGCTTCCTCATCTTTCACAGCCCCAAAGGATTTCCTTTATCAACTCTTGAGAAGGAAGGTTTATTCCGTTTGATCTGCTGGATTGCTGTTTCACCACAAGAGGGCGTAGGATATCTACCTTCCTGGCTATTCATCTGACCATTTCTACCTTTCCTGGCTATTTATCTGACCAGATCTGAGGGGAGAAGGGGACTCCACAGGATACATATATACATGCGTATTATTTTACGCTATCTGGTTAGTGTAAATCCTTACCATCTGCACTAGGATATACGGAGCACCTTTTTTCACTGAACTGTGTTTTATATTCACTTTTTTCAAGCGCTGCATTTTTATATATATACAATTTGTGGGACTTTATATGCGTTTTTCCTGTATGTTCAGCTGCTGCCAATACTGATGAGCGCTTACTGTATATTTTATTCTATAACAGTGAATAATCATAAAAGTGCCAAGTGTTTAAATAACAATCAATATACATATAGTATAATCATGTGCAAAAAACATGCTATCACTCTTCTGTGAAAAAAATATATATAGAAGTGCTTCTTCATTCAAATAGTGCTCAGACCAAAGTGTCACTCCAGTGAATCAATCCTAAATATCCAGAGTGCCTCCTCACCTCCAACATTTGACCCCTTGAGGTCACAAATCATTTATTTAAATGATGTTCCAAAAACGACACCAGGATATAACTTGCCCCACGATTCAAAATCTCAATATATACGATGCCTCAGCCATATGTCCATGGACCATGGAAGATTTAAGCACAAAGAGAGATCTCCATAGTGCAATATGTAGTTTTATTATAAAGAAAAGACAGATGGAAAACTCACATGCTCTTAGAAGTGTACAAGCAGTTCCCCCATATCCTATGGGTGTAATAGGAAATCGTGTTTGCCGAAAACCGGAAGTGCGTCACCGGAAGTGCATCACCGAGCTCCACCCGGAAATTTTTTATTTATGTTATACTTACCTGCTCTATGTAATTGTTTTGCACAGAGCAACCCCAATCCTCCTCTTCTTCGGTCCCCAGCCGGCACTCCTGGTCCCTCCTTACTGCCGAGAGCCCACCAGAGCAAACAGTTTGCTATGGCGGTACCCAAGCAGGCTTGCTCATGATCCGCTACTCTGTGTGCCCATTCACACACAGAGCCATGACTCTGCCCCACCCACGCTCTCTCCCGATTGGCTCACTGGCTGTGATTGACAGCAGTGGGAGCCAGTGGCTCCCGTTGCTGTCACAGCCATTGAGGAGGGAGAGACCCAAAGGGCCAAAGCTCTTGTGCACATCGCTGGATCGTGATGGGGCTCAGGTAAGTATTAGGGGGCTGCTGCACATAGAAGGTTTATTTACTGCCATGCATAGAATGCAGGAAGGTAAAAAACCTTGAGTCTTTACAACCACTTTAATATTAGCACAATTTATTGTGTTTATTGTGTGGTGATTTTATTCACATAATAAACACAATTTATTTATTGTGTGAAGAGTCTCAACTTCTTTAGTAAATCAGCCTCATTGCTGTTGCCTAGATTAATTGTTTTACTGCAGGCCCAACGTATTAGAAAATGTTTTCAGCAATATTATTATTATTATTATTATTCTCATCACCAAGGGGATGGTCATGGTCAGGAGATTGTCATTGTTTTCATTGTAACTGTTTACTGTAATTCCAACCCACACACTAATACTGCCTATAATTCCTGCTCATACACTAGCCTTGCCTGTAACCCCTTGTTTGCTCATTCATGTACAGCAGGATCCTCTGAGCCAAAAACTAATTTTACTGTACTGATAGATACCTGTGCAAGGTTCCAGTGGTATATTCTCCTTTTTCATTTAAACTAGGATCACTGTTTCAAACACCTGCAAAGTCAATAAAGTATAACTAAGAAGCACCTGTAATGTGGTTGGCTCAATGTATGGTGTTGGTTGGCAATGGGGATGTTATAAGTTTTATCCAATTTGACTAAGATTATTGTTTTTTATTTTGCATTGGAACATAATTTCTAATGTTAGTAATAATAGCACTAGATTTTTAGAGGTGCTGTGGACATGGCAAAGTATAGCTAGTGAGCTGGCATTGGGGGGTTAAGGGTAATTGTTAAGGATTTTGATTACACACCCAGCTGTTACTGCTCACTGTCACCATCACAGGAGGAACAAACACTTTCTCTGATTCAAATCCACTCGCATGTGCTTTCTTTCCCCTGATGCAGTAGCTCTGAGCCCAGCACTTGAGAGCTTACTGGGAGTTTTTCAGTCAAGCTTTCTGAGGTACGTAAATGGCAAGGCCATTATTCAACTGTGATCAAAACTGCAAAGTTTGTAACTACTGATGTCCCTTACCAACATACAGTTTTTTTTTGTAAAGGTGAACAATGCCTTTCAAGGTTATGGATTTTGGTTAGGAGTTAGGGCTTACAATTACAAGTCAAGGGTTGAGGTTAGGGTTAGAGGTTATAATCCAGGTTTAAAGTGGTTCTTAGACTGGTAATTATGTTTCAGACTGTAAACTCTCTAGCAGAGGCGTAACTAGAACGTTCAGGGCCTTGGAGCCAGAAACCATAGAACTCTTCCCACTAATCCCAGGGCCCCATTACTCCCATTGCGGAACCCGTTATTACGGTCCTGCAGCAGGACCCTTTTACATGTTCTGCAGTAGGCCCCCCTTCCTGCCATCTTGGCCCCCCACAGTGGCTGAACGCCAGGGCCCGGTCACAAGTGCAACCTTTGGGACCTTGGTCATTCTGCCACTAGTGTCAGTAGTTTTTATTTTTGTTATTTTTTTTTACTTATTTTTTACCATTTTATGTATGTATTTATTTATTTATATCAGGGGTCTAAACAGACCTCTGAAGTTTCACCTTTGAGACAGAGAAAGGAGATTTAGGAACCAGACCTCAAGCTCCTTCTCTGCAGCCTCAGCAGCACAGAATTAATTGACAGGAATAGCTCTGTACAGAATTTCCCTTTCCTTCACAAACTGAAGCATAGTAAACACAGTTTACCTGCATGGACTATCACCTTACAGAGGTATGCCTGGGCAGCCAAACAAATGAATTTAGTGTTAGGGAAATGAAATTGTTTATATTGAACTGTACTGCCAAGTTTCATTTATTTATTTATTTATTTATTTATTTATCGAGTTTATATAGCGCCAAAGGGTTTGCTCAGCGCTGTACAATAGAGGGGGGACAATACATGAAACAGTACAGTAACATCAAACAGCACACAAGGGGTAAGAGGGCCCTACTCTTTCGAGCTTACAATCTAGGAGGGAGGGGGTAGAGGTACAGGAGGAAATGGCTGTGGGGGATGGAGTGGTAGGAGGAGGGAAGGGCAGCGGCTGTTAGGTGAGGGTGGGGTAGGCTTCCCTGAAGAGGTGGGTTTTCAGGGAGCGCCTGAAGGTGAGGAGGGAAGGTGACAGTCTGATGGATTGGGGTAGTGAGTTCCAGAGGATGGGGGAGGACCTGGAGAAGTCTTGCAGTCGTGCGTGGGAGGAGGAGACCAGGGAGTAAGATAGAAGGAGGTCCTGTGAAGAGCGAAGGGTACGGGTAGGGTGGTACTTGGGAATCAGGTCGGTGAGGTAGTTAGGGGCAGTGTTGTGAATGGCTTTATAGGTCAGAGTGAGCAGTTTGAATTTAATGCGTTGGGCAATGGGGAGCCAGTGGAGGGAGAGGCAGAGGGGGGTGGCAGAGGTGGAGCGGCTGGTGAGGTGGATGAGTCTGGCAGCTGAGTTCAGGATGGTCTGAAGCGGGGAGAGTTTGCACTGGGGTAGGCCGATGAGGAGGGAGTTGCAGTAGTCAAGGCGTGAGATAATCAGGGAGTGAACGAGTAGTTTAGTGGTGTCTGGGGTAAGGAAGGAGCGTATTTTGGCGATGTTGCGAAGGTGGAGCCTGCATGTATTTGTGAGTGATTTGACATGAGGTTGGAAGGAAAGGTTTGAGTCCAGAATGACGCCAAGGACCTTGGCTTGCTGGGCGGGATTGATGGTGGTGTTGTTGGTAGTGATGGAAAGGATGGGGGGGGGGCACGGGAAGGGGGAAAGACGAGAAGCTCGGTTTTGGAGAGGTTGAGTTTGAGGAAATGGAGCGACATCCAGTCAGAGATGTCGTTTAGGAGGTGAGTGATGCGGGCGGAGAAAGTGGGGGTGAGGTGAGGGGTGGATAGGTAGATTTGAGTATCATCAGCATAGAGGTGGTAGTTGAAGCCGTGGGAGTGTATGAGTTTGCCAAGGGAGGAGGTGTAGATGGAGAAGAGAAGGGGTCCAAGGACAGAGCCCTGGGGGACCCCAACAGAGAGGGGGAGGGAAGAGGAGGTGGCGCCGTTGTAGGAAACGCTGAAGGAGCGTTGGGATAGATAGGACGAGAACCAAGAGAGAGCGGTGTCTCTGATGCCAAGGGAGAGTAGTTTATTAAGGAGGAGGGGGTGGTCGACTGTGTCAAAAGCCGCAGAGAGGTCTAGGAGGAGGAGGACAGAGTAGTCGTCTTTGGCTTTGGCGGTTAGTAGATCGTTGGTGATTTTGAGGAGGGCAGTTTCGGTGGAGTGTAGGGGACGGAAGCCGGACTGTAGTGGGTCAAGGAGGTTGTTGTCAGTTAGGTGGGCGCTTAGGCGATCGTAGACCAAGCGCTCAAGGAGCTTGGACATGAGTGGCAGCAGGGAAATTGGTCTGAGGTTGTTGAGGTCAGTGGGGTCCAGGGAGGGCTTTTTGAGTATGGGGGTGATGTGCGCATGTTTTAGGGGGGAGGGGAAGACGCCAGTAGCGAGGGAGAGATTGAAAATGTGGGTAAGGGAGCGGATGAGGGAAGAGGGGGGTGACCGGAGGAGTTGAGAGGGGATAGGGTCCAGGGGGCAGGTAGTGAGGCGGGCTTCTGAGAAGACTCTGGTGACTTCCTCAGTGGTAGTAGGGCTGAAGGAGTGCAGTGATGGGGGGGTTACGGTAGGCAGGGCCTTGGGTGTGGTGGGGGGCAGTGCCGTTGCAAGGTCAGAGGAGGGGAGAGATGAGAGGGTGATGGAAGGGGAGAGGCTAGATGGGGAGGTAGACTGCAAGTTGACTATGTCCTTGCGGATTGCGTCAATCTTGCTATGGAGATGAGTGGCAATCTCGTGGGCGGTAAGTGAGGTACTGAGTGGAGGAGGGGGGGGGGAGAGCAGGGAGTTGAAGGTGGAGAAGAGTCGGCGAGGGCAGTTTGAGAGGGTGTTGATCAGGTCAACGAAGTAGGCCTGCTTGGCGGCGTGGAGGGAGGAGGTGTAGGTGAGGAAGGCAGATTTGTAGAGGGAGAATGCATGAGGGGACCTGGTTTTGCGCCATAGTCTCTCCAGCGCACGACTGCGACGTTTGAGGCATTTAGTGTGGTCGTTCTGCCATGGTTGGAGTGGTCTGGGTTTGATGTTGCGTGTGGTTAGGGGTGCCAGAGAGTCTAGGGTGGCTGATAGTGAGTCGTTGTACGCGGTGGTGGCTAGGTCAGGACATGACAGTGGAAGGATGCTGTCGTGTAAGCGGTCGGCAGCCGAGTGGAGGGGGGCCGGGTGCAGGTTGCGGAGGTTGCGGCTGGTGATGGTTTGGCGCACTGGGGGGGGGGAGTTAGGGGAAGGGGAGATGGAGAATGTGAGGAGGTGGTGGTCGGAGAGAGGGAAGGGGGTGTTAGTGAAGTGGTTAAGGGTACAGAGGTGGGAGAAGACGAGGTCCAGGGTGTTCCCATTGATGTGGGTGGAGGATTGAGTGTGTTGTGTGAGCGCGAAGGAGGTGGTTAGGTGGAGGAGTTGAGAGGTAGCTGGGGTGTGGTCGTTGATGGGGATGTTGAAGTCCCCGAGGATGATGGTCGGTAGCTCAGAGGAGAGGAAGAAGGGAAGCCAGGCGGCGAAGTCATCCAGGAAGCGGGCTATGGATCCGGGGGGCCTGTAGATCACTGCGATCCTTAAGGGGGTGGGTGAGAAGAGCCGGATGCAGTGAGCCTCGAAGGAGGAGAAGGTTAGGGAGGGGGGGTTAGGGAGGACCTGGAAGGTGCTCAGCGGTGATAGGAGCAGGCCGACACCACCACCTTTGTGACCGCCCAGTCTTGGTGAATGGGACCAGATGAGACCTCCATGAGAGAGTGCCGCAGGGGAGGTAGAGTCGGTGGCCTGTACCCAGGTTTCGGTGATGGCTAGGAGGTTGAGGGAGCGGGAGATAAAGAGGTCATGGATGGCAGTTAGTTTGTTGCAAACCGAGCGGGCGTTCAGAAGTGCAACCATCAATTTTAGTTTAATCAAAAAATAAATTTTCAAATTTTTAAATTTTTAAAGAAATAAGTTTCATCAGTAAAAGTTACGTTAACTGTTTTGAGCCTGGTCTGAAGTTATTCAAAAGGGGTACATGTTGGTTCTGCAGTATCCAAAAGACCCAGGGTCAGTAAAGCACTTACGGGATATGAATTCACATTACATGAGGTTACACCAAAGCAATAAGGAGTTTAACTCAGCAAGTCAAGGAAATATAAGCCTTTGCTAGGAGTAACCAAGCACGATTTCAAAACACAAAGAAACTAGTCATAGGCATGGTATCTGGTAAGGTAGTGGGTCCTCTGGTCGCAAGAGGGTTACTATTTGGCTCTCCCAAGCGGTGCATCTCGCATAGCAACTGGGATCAGACCAGCATTACAGAGATCTATAGCCTGTCACAAGGTACATGAAACGGAGGAGTTAAAGCAGAACTATACTCACCTCAACTCCAGCAATGTGGTGTCCCCAAGCACTCCGTCCGTCTGCTGACATCTTCAGGTGGCTGGCTTCTGGGTCTTGATCACTGGCCACTTTCAATGGCCTGGAGTGGATGACATTACTCCCTAACATGTGTGGGAGTTTAATCAGATTCAGCATTGCTGAGTTTGTACAGTCAGCTGTGCGTGTTCTGCTCACTGTATAAGGGAGGACAGGCAGGTAAGCAACTTTAATGCAGAAGAAACAAAGCATGTCTCTTATACATTCAAATTCTTGCCTGTTCGTCCATTTTTACATTTGGCCTAAAGTTCCAATTTAACATTGAGCACTCATGAGGTCCGTGCTTTGTGCTCAGCAGGACCCCACTCTGTTACTGGGAGTGAGGTAACAAAGGTACGCTAGACTGGTGGAGTGGGCGCAGGTTCAGCGCGTCTCTCTGAATGCTACTAAGGTGGAAGGTACAGTGTGTAGTAACACGAAACACCACAATTTCAGAGGAACTCTGTCGTTTTCTGCGCACAGTGTAAAATCATCTCTGAGTTGGGAAACTGCTTTAATGTTAGACTTTTCACATGACTGCATTCTCTGCCTGGTCCCAGGCATTTATGGTAGATGTTAAAAGAGAAACAGAAGAAGAATTGACCTATGCCAATGAGAGCTCCCTATAATGACTATTTTGTAAATTACTATATTTCTCATAATAACAAAAACTGTAAACAGGCCTCATGTACACTGCTGCTGCTAAATGTGAGTTTAGGAGCTTCTGGCAATTTTTTCCAAAGCCCCTGAACTCAGCTCAATAAAAGCCTATGTGTCCATGCACACATAGGCTTTTATCAGAGTTTAGCAGCAGCAGGCCCCATGTACACATGAACTCACCTAGTCGTTAAACTCTCCTGGCAGCAGAAAAATGGTAAATGCGGTAAAAATGCGTGTAAATGCAGTACTGAGTTTAGCCATGTTTACCCGCATTTAGTGCTTGGATGTTTATTCATTTGACTGGCCAGAGTATTTTTCATTGACATGGATAAACATCCAAGAGTTAACTGCAGCTAGTATTTAGCCACATCTAGACTCGTTTAAACACGTTTACACGCATTTTTGCTGAGTTTTTGGCCAGAACGTTCCTCTCCTGAACTCGATTATTCTGCGTTCAGAAGAGGAGCGTTTAACTGCCCCTAAACTCGGCTGCTCCTAAACTCTGGTAAAGCCTATGTGTACATGGACACATAGGTTTTTATTGAGTTCAGTTCAGGGGCTTTGGCAAAAAAACACCAAAAGCTCCTAAACTCACGTTTAGGAGCAGCAGTGTACATGAGGCCATTAAGGGTCGTTATATGTCCCTCTCCTGAACACAGAAGAATCGCGTTCAGGAGAGAAACATTTTGGCCAAAAAATGCCGAATGCAGCAAAAACGCATGTAAACGTACCTAAGCGCTAGCCTTGTTTAGCACTTGGGCTTTTAGTCTTTATTCTTTTCAATAAAATGTACTCTGGTCAATGAAATAAGTAAATGTCAAAGCAAAAATCGCAGCTAAATGCGGTACCCCATTTTTCTGCTGCCAGTAGAATTAATGTCTAAGACAGTTCCAGTGTGCATGTAGCCTTAAAGTCTTACCTTAACACAGTATAAATAATTCAAAACATGCACTTGCTTAAAGGCATTATAAACCTTCCTACCCACACCTTGTATTTCACCTGCAAAATATGTGATGTTGTCATGTACACAGTTTCATGGTGTCATTTGTTGCCCTGTATGCTATGCACAGCTTACAGCTTCACATTCCTGTGTCAGCAGTGTTCCATGAGGGATCCAGCTAGTGAAAAGCCCGAAGGATATGAGAGCCATCCAATCTGGGGTTTCCCCTGAAGATACCAGCTACTGGAGAATGACACTTTTGGTCCTTGCTTTACATGGACTCTACCTCTGCAGGAACACTAGGGCAGCACAAAGCCTGGTTAGGAATAGAGACTAAGGACTGTTTTAATGAAGTTCTACTGGACTCTGCTTTGGACTCCTTTGGAATGTTGTACTTTAAGTCTAATAAAACGTTAAACATTGTCTTTTGCCTGGTCTGTAGTCCCTTGAAGGGGTTGCATTGCAAGTGACTGGCACTATTGTACCCTTAGTCTACAGCTTGGGTCACTAGCACATGGGGTATGAAGGTTCAACATGCTAAGAGTCACCTTAATGCAATGTTATAAATGTGCTTGCCACAAGCAACAAAGGTGTGATCAGCAAGCAGCCTGTCGTAAATATGTACCTGTTATTGGTGGAATTACCTCTAGCCACAAGGTAGATGTTGTCTACATTCCCTACAACACATTCTGTCTCCCATAGCAACCAGAGTGAAACTGCACTGCAGAGGTCCCCATCCTGTAAAGAGGTACGGAAGTTCAAGAGTTAAAGTCAAGTGCACATTGGAGCTCACACTATTTGCACGGCAGGGCTCCATGCTGTTAGTAGTAGGCAATGCTTGACAGGTGGCTATGGTCAGTGTTTGGCACGGCCCGCCTAACTGCAGGCTACAGTGGGAAGATGTAAATTTACATGGGGACCCGAGATTAACTGGAGGACAGTTGTAATGCAAGTGTAGAGGCCCACCTTAAGGTCGAGTATTCCTTGATGGCAACCTCAGCTTTATCCCAAGGCACTGATGAATCAGCATGAAAGTAAAGGTAGTCCATGTGTGTGAAGTAGAGTGACCCTGTCTCAGGTGCCTAGTTTAGCCCAGTACCGGGGAAGGCCTCCTATGGTACCCACACTTGGCGCCCAAAGAGGAGGGGAACATGGAGGAAGTACTACCCACCTACCCTTACAAACTACATATCCAATCCCTGCATTTCTCAGTCCTGTGCTTTGTAGGCAAGAGCTACAGAGTAATCAGATCTGAAACAGACATAACTGACAGAGCAATTAGAGGGAGAGCTCACCTAGCAGTGTTTCATCCCAATAGCTGTCATATTTGTGATGCAACAATAGGAAATGGTGAGGCATTGATTGGAAGCTGTGTGACTTGGAACAAGAAGTTGCCTGTCCCTTTGGAGAATAGGGAAAAGCAAGCTGAAATAATATATGTACATAAGGGAAATGATCAACCAAGACACTACCAACTGCAGCCATAACATGTACTGTAACCCATTATTACAACTTTAAAGCAAACAAACAGTGCAGGGAATATAACTATGCCAATACCTAATTAAAACAATTAAAACACTTGAAACTACACAATGCCTTTAAAACATTTAACGTCACCCCAGTAGGGGCTACTGGAAGATGATGGTTCACAAAGGTTGTCCTCACCTTGCAAGCCTTCCGACACCTTTGACACCCTGGGTTAAGACATGGTTTACAAAGGATTACACTTGCAATGACACCAATATGTAGTAAAGCAATTCGGATTTTACTATAAGCTCTCAAGTCAACCGACAAACATACCTCCCAACTTTTGAACTTCAGAATGAGGGACATTTGGGGGAAAAAGTGACCTATGGCGTGTGTAGTGTGCCATGGCAAAATTGCTTAACAGTGGGAAGGGCCTACATGGCATGGTTAAGTAAAACCTGGGCTTCCTTGTACCTATAAAAAATGTTTTGATTGCTGTGCCTGCAAGCAAGATTCCCACAGACACAAACCCCAGCACAGTCATTTAAAAAAGAATAAAAAGCTTCCATTACAAATGGTTTTGCAAAAACTGTGGAAGAGTGAAATACACAAAGTGTGGAAGGATTCATGCATTATGTACAGAGTGCAGGATTCAGGACTCAGGAGTGCGTTTCATACAGAGTGCAGGATTCAAGAATGCGGTACGTACAGAGTGCAGGATTCAGGAGTGCGTTTCATACAGAGCAGAGGATTTAGGAATGTGTTATGTACAGAGTGCAGGATTCAGGAGCGCGTTTCATACAGAGCACAGGATTCAGGAATGTGTTACATACAGAGTGCAGGATTCAGGAGCGCATTTCATACAGAGCACAGGATTCAGGAATGTGTTACATACAGAGTGCAGGATTCAGGAGCGCATTTCATACAGAGCACAGGATTCAGGAATGTGTTACGAACAGAGTGCAAGGTTCAGGTGTGCATTTCATACAGAGCACAGGATTCAGGAATGTGTTATGTACAGAGTGCAGGATTCAGGAGCGTGTTTCATACAGAGCACAGGATTCAGGAATGTGTTATGTACAGAGTGCAGGATTCAGGAGCGCGTTTCATACAGAGCACAGGATTCAGGAATGTGTTACATACAGAGTGCAGGATTCAGGAATGTGTTATGTACAGAGTGCAGGATTCAGGAATGTGTTATGTACAGAGTGCAGGATTCAGGAGCGCATTTCATACAGAGCACAGGATTCAGGAATGTGTTACATACAGAGTGCAGGATTCAGGAATGTGTTATGTACAGAGTGCAGGATTCAGGAGCGCGTTTCATACAGAGCAGAGGATTCAGGAATGTGTTACGTACAGAGTGCAGGATTCAGGAGCGTGTTTCATACAGAGCACAGGATTCAGGAATGTGTTACATACAGAGTGCAGGATTCAGGAGCGCGTTTCATACAGAGCACAGGATTCAGGAATGTGTTACATACAGAGTGCAGGATTCAGGAGTGCGTTTCATACAGAGCACAGGATTCAGGAATGTGTTACGTACAGAGTGCAGGATTCAGGAGCGTGTTTCATACAGAGTGCAGGATTCAAGAATGTGTTATGTACAGAGTGCAGGATTCAGGAGCGCGTTTCATGCAGAGCACAGGATTCAGGAATGTGTTACATACAGAGTGCAGGATTCAGGAGCGCGTTTCATACAGAGCACAGGATTCAGGAATGTGTTACATACAGAGTGCAGGATTCAGGAGCGCGTTTCATACAGAGCACAGGATTCAGGAATGTGTTATGTACAGAGTGCAAGGTTCAGGAGTGCGTTTCATACAGAGCACAGGATTCAGGAATGTGTTACGTACAGAGTGCAGGATTCAGGAGCGTGTTTCATACAGAGCACAGGATTCAGGAATGTGTTACGTACAGAGTGCAGGATTCAGGAGCGCGTTTCCTACAGAGCATAGGATTCAGGAATGTGTTACATACAGAGTGCAGGATTCAGGAGCGCGTTTCATACAGAGCACAGGATTCAGGAATGTGTTACGTACAGAGTGCAGGATTCAGGTGTGCATTTTATACAGAGTGCAGGATTCAGAGAAGCAGATTTCAGAAGTTAGTTAAACTGCAAAGACACCAATTAAACATACATTCATGTTCTAAAATCTTGATTAACAGCATACAGGAGCTGAGGCAAGAATGCAGGCATCAGGTGGATAACAAATGAATGCAGCCGAGCAGGACCTGCAGCAGTGTGAGCATCTTCCACAGCCAGGGATTGGTGAATAAGCCGGCGGGAGTGCAGCTGTCAGGTCCAATCTGTGATGTCGGGGATGGGCGGGACCGATATGCATTATAGGAGCTCCGCCCTCTTTCAAAAACAACCCGTTCATAAGGAGACAGCCAGCATTTATAAAGTGCCAACCGTTAAATAGGTGGCAAGGGGCAGGACCAATTGGAACTACTGCATGTGCACCCACAGCTGTGTATAATTCAGGTTTATTATACACCGCTGCGGGTGCACATGCAGCAGTTCCAATTAGTCCTGCCCCTTGTCACCGTCTTCCCTGGCCAGTATAAATGCCGGCTGTTTGTCTATGCAGTCCTTGCTTGACAAAGGGGGCAGAGCCCCTGAAATGCATATTGGCCCCGCCCATTCACGACATCACAGGTTGGAGTTGACAGGTGCACACTCTCTCGCAATGCAGGCCCTGCTGGCTTGCCCATCAATCTCTGGCTGTGCTAGATGTTCACACTGTTCACACGCTGCAGGTCCTGCTCGGCTGGAAGTTAGCATATAAAGAATAGATAGAATAATGCGGGACAAAGCCCCTGTACAACGGGGCCACGGGAAAAAGGTGAAAATGTGGGAAAGTCCAATCTGGGACTGCTGACAGCAAAAACCTTTGGTATAATCTGCTAAGGCTTTGAGGATTTAGGTCACAGATATGCAAGAATGAATCAAACAGCAACTACAAGCCGGCCCTTGAAGAACCTATGACCCCAGGTATAAAAGGAAGAAGAAGACTTTCCTGTGTCAGTCCTCTCCCTTAAAGTCCTGTTGCCACCGGCAGTGGTGTATTTTGGTGCCCTAGGCAACACAAAAATCATCTGCCCCCACGGACACGACCAACACAACCCCCCCCCTCACATGGAGAGAGCCTGACATTGACCAACAACACCCCTGCCTCCCACCCTGGAGAGACTTCCACTACCCCCTCCAGCGATAGAGAGAAACTCATCTCCACAGCTTCGGACATCACGGCGAACGAGAGCCGGGCTCTACATATCATCAAGCAGCACGCAGCCTCTCATGAATCCTACCTAGTTCCCATGGTGCGCGTGACCCTTCTTTCATCCCTTCTTCTGGGGGGAGGTGCTACCTCCTTGAAAAATGCTGCTTAGGCAAGTGCCTTGTTTGCCTTGTGGTAAATATGCCCCTGGCCCAAAAATATCAACACAATTTATAATAAATCAATGTGTAAACCATTTCTGGATTAGAATTCCCCCAATACACACAGAGATGGAATATAGAGTCCTTTAAGTGAGAATGGGAAGACAAGAGAGAAAAGTCTTGCCAATGTGATGTGTCCAAACCATTCAGATAGCTCAATCAAGATCCAAAGGGATTTCTGTGCAATGTTGACCATCAATAATGAATAGCATGTGCAAGTGCTTCCTGTTAGAAGCCTTGGGGTCTAAGGAGGTGAAGTAGAGGTGTCTGCATGCAGTGTCCTTAGGAAAAGTGTAATCAGTGTGGGCATCTGCCCGCTCACCAATCCTGAAGATACCGAGGCTCAAGGGAAAGAGATGCCCTGGAACAGGCTCTTGAAGAATCCGTATCTAGTTAGAGGCGCCAGAACTGTGCACCTGGTGATGCTGGGTCTCAGTTGGGCCTGTCACAGTGATGATGTAAGTGGCCTTCGACAGTCACTCAACCACCAGGGAGCTGGAATGGATGGTCTGCCCACAAGTATATGGATCACCCGCAAGATTCCCTGTGCTTTCTAGGCCGTAAAGCCTTCTTTAAGTCTCCATAGAGGTCAGGCCCTTCCTTTCAGCTTCAAGTGGTGGTCCCAAGAAAGCAAGCTTTTCCCGGGCCAGTCTATATACAATATGTCCTCTCCCAGAATTCCCCCTTCCTTTCCAGTTGGTTGGACCGTGTTGCTCACAGCAGCACTAACTCTAACGCTGCCCCCGGACTACATGTCCCACAATCCCCTGCAGTCAGTAGTGTCATTTCTTTTACTCTTTCTAGGGCACAATGTTACTCGCTAGGCTGATCACTAGAGGGAAACAAGCTCATGGCAGTCTTTGTTAAGAATGTCCTTCGTTCGTGCGGGTAAACTAGCCAGCACTTGGCTACACACATATTTTCTCTTTGTGTTGCAATTAATTTTCCTGCAGTTTCCTGCATAGTCACAATGCACAGGCATGAGAAAATACACATGCACACAGACTATATTAGGCTATTTTTATGCCCAGCATAAATCTCCCAGTGCTTTTCTGCACTCGGGGAGCTGAATGTACTTTGTATAGCCTGCCCTGCAAGTGAATGGCTGTGCACGGCTGTCCTCTTGTAAACACCGATGTTTTATAGCATTGACATTTACCCACACATGTGCATCTGTTATATTTCCAAAATGTGAAACTTCCACGTTCAGGAAACCCACTGGACATGCAACCAATGCAAAGAAACATCGGTATTTACAAGAGTACTGGTAAGTATGCGACACTTGCAGCTCCCCAGGCATGGGAAAGCGCAAGGAGATTTATGCAAAGCATAAAAAATATAGCCAATGTGCATGATCCTTAATTGATATCACTTCCACCTCCAACCTTTCTGCTTTCTTTGATGGCTGACACCAAACAATGCTTAGCTGCATCCATAAAGTATATTCTTGTAATGTACTGCCATCTAGAGTCTAATACATGCAGTAACCAATGGACTGAAATAAAATGTTTTCCGGAAGAGCAAAATACTTCACAGTGCACTTACGAATACACTATTTGTCTAGTATTAAGTTACCTTTCCTGACCAAAAAATAGGGGCTGCCATTGCTGATTTCACATTGTCCAAATCCTTTTTGTCTGGCTATCATGATAGCCCTAATAATTTAAGTCACTAACTCTAAACAAGTTACAGATAAGGACTTCTGATACTATTCTGACTTTTCTGAATTGTATACTGGATCCGTGACTGATAATAAACAAATAGCCTTTCAAAAGTATTTTAGCAGGTCTTCTCTTAGAATGGGTCTTTGACTTGGCAATGTACTGGATGCAAAAGGAATGCTTGTCTCATTGCTGTTCCCACACTGGCGAATGTTATTTGAGAAACTTGCAAAACCCTCTACTTCTGGATATTTCTCTCTGCCAAGGCAGTTTTCAGTCTGTTTCACTACTATCGTACTGGCTCTTTTGATCACATTCAACCATCAGTGGAACATTTCAATGAGACATTTATTATCCTAAGCTTTTCTGTACAAGATACCCTTGTAGCTCTACCCTCTTGAGGGCCGCTGAGTTTTTGCATCCCCCTAACCTCTGCACAGCCAGGCAACATGCATTTTCCACACATTCATCCAAAGTCAGTAAACAGCCCATGAGCTTGGATTTTGTTGTTTTATCAGGGGTTAAAAACTTGGATGGGGTCTAGGGGTATATGGGATGTCCAATGGAACTAAACAGCTAGGAGGACAACTTCTTTGACAAAAATGACACACAGCACAAAAATGAATTCTAGGTTCTCTACTCCTTCAGGAGTGCCTCTTCCCTTCTGAAAAATCAGCACACAGTCTTTGCAAGAAGGACT
The DNA here is from genome assembly GCF_062004578.1 of Staurois parvus. Taxonomy (NCBI): domain Eukaryota; kingdom Metazoa; phylum Chordata; class Amphibia; order Anura; family Ranidae; genus Staurois; species Staurois parvus. The sequence continues at coordinate 1,995,277 of NW_028318690.1, forward strand.
TGGTCCCTTTAAATGAACCTTCTCAGACCCCAGATGAAAATCTCCTCATCCACCTGGCTGTCTTGAGGAGTATCCCAGGGCAAGGGATTCTGAGACACACTAAGAATGTATTCGCAGATACAACTAGTTGGGTATTGTACCTGACCACCCTCTCCCATCTTTGGCCCAGGGGGGTGAAGAAGTACTCACACTGTCCTGTTCCTGTAGCTTAATGGTTGAAGCTGCTTTTACTCCTTACACTGGGCTGGCTCCTTCCCTGCTGACAGGCTGTCTTTCCTCAGTAGACTGTGGGATAGTGGAGGTCCATCTGTCCAGCTTCAGCCTGTAGGCAGACCACCTCTCCTCTGGGGCCCACTCCCAGGCTCCACACCAGCAGCAATTCCTCACTCCATCTTCCACCCAACTCCCCTGCTGACCAGGCTCTCCCATATTTTAGAGCTGATCTAGCCACCATGCCAGGCCTCCTGCCTGGGGATTGACCAGATTCCCCTAAGTATGCAGATCAGCCCCTCCTCACCCCCGCCCACTGATTCTAGAAACTTCTCCAAGATTCTAGAGCAAGGGGAAATATAAAAGAACTGACCCTCAGAGCCCTCCAGCCTAACCTGAAGTAACCTCGATGACTCACTCCCAGGCTGACTCATACCCAGGTTTCTAGCAAGCCTCTAACTAAACACAAAAAACCTATATAAACTAGAGGGTGTTACAATTTCTACCTCATTTTCTTGTAAATTCTTTTGGTGATTTTGATGTTAATGCTCTACTAGGTTATATGTGCCTGACTGTGACAATTATTTATCGGTTCTCAAGCAATTTATTATATTTATGCAATTTCTTCATTTGCACATTTTGTACTTCTTTGAATATCCTATTATTAATGTATTATGTGAAAACTGCCAATAAATCTTTTGTAAAAGAAAGACTAATAAGCCCCACTTTCCTTACTACTCTCCATATAGATGTGACAAGATATTATCAGATATAAGGGATTAATCCGCTCTGCAAACAGTTCACCCTATTCACAAGCATGCAGAATATGGATTCAATTTTTAAAGTGTCTCATCAGTGGATTCCATTTTTAAAGTGACTCATCAGGAAAAAAAAAATGTAAAAGGTCACCTGCAAATTAGGTTTAGCAATACTTATAGGTTTGGTGTGTATTGACTCCTATCTTCCCTCTCTTGTAGAGCTATGGGGCCAAATTATCTTCAGCATCTCATATACTTGTGAATGTGTCAAATGCCTGGTATCTGTATCCTGTAGTAGCATAGCACCCAACGAGTGGAACACCAGTATGTATCCTGGAACTCAGACACCCACATATTTAGCCACCATATCTGCAAGAGAGCAAAATTACGAGTCACCACCTGATTGGTAAATGTGAATAATCTTATTTTGCAGGTTGATTTAAGAAAACAAATATCTGGTGAGTTACTGTAACATCGATTAGAAATATTAGATTTTTGAGAAATAGGGAAAGAAAAAAAAAAACTCTAAAAGAACATTTGTTACATGAAACTGTACGATAAGCAGTATGTAAATAAGTTAGGTGATATGCTTAAATGACTAGTGATTTCCTGTGACCAAGCAGAGGGTCTGGAGGTAGGAAGTACAGAATTCACTGAATTTTGTAACAGGATGGCCAGACACCTCGGCACTGGCCATTTGGGCTGAGGTCTCTGCTGTGCTCAGAAAAAGCAGTCAGACTGTTCAAAGCGTACTGTGATGGACAGAGGAGCTCATGGCTGCAGGACTCACTAGAAGGAAGCTAGAAAATGCATGGAACTGCTGAGGCAGTTAGTTCCGTATGGGCTGTGTTTTGCTTTCTGCACTGCTGGGACTTGTAGTTCCACATTGTTTGTGTGGCTTTCTGGACACTGGGACCCTACTCTACCATCTACTCTTCCTTCAACTACTACCTGTGTGAAGCTGCAGCCAGGTAACACAGCCTTCCAATGACCTCCAATGGGATTATGAAGGGCCTCTATTATATAGAAAATCCCCCTGCGTGGCTATGGAACCTAAATGATATGTTGCTGCTCACACCCAATCCTCTACCTATGTGTGGACAAATAAATAAATATACAAAAATGGTGTAGCGCTAAAACATAAATCCTTAATATACACTAATTATTTGTAGACAAAAAATAAAGTGCAGAACATTAATATAAAATGCAAAATTAAACACATACAATATTGTAAATACTGTGTTAGATCCTTCAGGATCTATAAAAGTGTCTTAAACGAGATGAATTTATCGAATTGTGCAATTACATAATAATCAGGTCCTATCCTGGGACCTTATAAGTGACAACAACCTGTCCCAAATGGGACCAACCCAAAAATTACTATGTGATATATATAAAAGTGGATCCCTATTCAGGGATATATGACAAATAATGCAAGTGACCAATGTTTATAGTCCACATAAAATGCTATGACATATATATCAATAACCAAGTGTCCAAGCAATGCAAAATAATCAATAGTAATTGATGTGTAGCAGTGCCTTTTCTTCATTAAAGTGCTCCAGTGCTGGTGCAAACGGTGAGTATAAATCCTAGATGGCAGGCATACCCCCTCACCTGCTTGATGCGACCCACAGGGGTCAACACACCTTTTGTGTTTGGTACACAGGGGTGTATTTACCACAAGGCAAACAAGGCATTTGCCTAGGGCAGCATTTTTTCAGGGGGGGGCAGCAGTGCCCCTCGGAAGAAGGGATGGAAGAAAGGATACACGAGGCATGGGGACCTGGTGGCTTCCGAGAGTGGCTGCGGGTTTCATGACAGTGTATGCACAGCCCGATTCTCATTCCCGGGGACGTCCGGAGCTGTTAAGGTGAGTGTCTCTCTCTTTCGCCATGGGGGATGGTGGCCGGTGTATGGGGGGCAGTGGTAGTGGAAGGCTCTCTCAGGTGGGAGGCAGGAGTGTTGTTTGTCAATGTCAGGCTCTCTCCGTGGGGGGGGGAATTTGGTAGGTGTTAGGCTCTCTCTGCCGGGAGTGCCCATTTTTGTGTTGCCTAGGGCAGCACAAAACCTACATACACCACTGGGCACATCGTGAGCAATATCTGACATGCAAGTAGTGTGTTACAGTACATGCTATGTGATGTTAACTGTATGTCTGCTTACTTATTCTCATTGTCTCTGTGCAATCACTACTTTCAGGCAAGCCCTGTATGACACAACGAGCTACCCTTTCTCTGTGTGATTTGAGTGGTTGATTGAGATATGTAATTTATGGTATATAAATAGTCGTTATGGAAACACTTTCTTATTATGTGAGAGACACTGGTCATTATACAAGTTGTGTGAATAAGGGTTGGCTGCTGCTGCATAATGACCTTCTTTTGCATATATATATTGTTCATGTTTATGTCTTAGTATGTGGATTTATTATGTACTAATCTTTCTGTTCTGAGGCGTTAAAGATTTTTCTCCACGTTTGATTACCAGACCTTTATTCCATTCAAAGTAGTATTATGGAGCTACATTGGGATGGAAGACAATGATACCAATGATCTGAGTTTTTAGGGTACAGTGTTTCATCCAGTTATCAGTAGATGTATAAAACAAAGATTGGGATATTTGGCTTAGTGTTTTGGGGTTTTTTTTTTACTATTTTGTTTTTGTTTATTTGTGGTAAAAGATTGCAGTTGGTTCTCATACACCCCTTAGAGAAACTGAACTCTGAAAACAGTTCCCAAAAATGGCAGTCAGAGGACAAAGGACTAGCCACCAGTATTGCCTGTGGTCTCCCTGCAAATGATCTTTCCCCATTTTTTACTTACCATGTCTTGTTTAGCACTGTGTCCCTATAACGAGGCAGTCATCTTGGGAAAAGAAAAGGTTTGCTCCCCCCATGTCAGAGCTTTCAGCAAACAGAATCAAATCTCACTTTAAATTTTCTAAAACTCGTAGTCAGAGGCAGCAGTGACTTAAAGCGGAGCTCCACCCAAAAGGGGAAGTTCCACTTTAAGCCTTTGTCCCCCACTCCCTATTAAGGATTGGCACCCTTGGGGAGCGGGTACCCGAATTTGACAGGTACCCGCTCCCACTTCTGCTGCGATTGCCTAAGGCGATCGGAAGCAGAAGTTGTCCTCCCTCCCCGTAGTCTTCTGAGACACATGACAGGTCCCAGAAGACTACGGGGCCATTCACAAAGCGCAGCACTTCTCGCGCATGCGCAGTGGGCACCCGGCTGCGAAGTCGCAAGCTGTCACAGCCGGGTGCCCACACTAAAGATGCCAGCACCAGGGAGAGAAGACGGCTGGTGAAACCAGCGGTGGTGAGGATACCGCTGGACCGAGGGACAGTTAAGTGGCTGTATTTTAAAAGTCAGCAGTTTGCAGTTTTTGTAGCTGCTGACGTTTATTTATTTTTTTCAGATGGAACTCCGCTTTAAGCTGGCTGTAGCAGGATTGAACTTCCGAAGATTCAGTAAGGACTAGCCAAAATTTGAACCCTGTTAGATTGACTTCTATTGAACAAATAAGCTGAATAATTGTTGTCGGTAAGTGGTTGCAGCCACTAATCAGTGTATGCTGATAGCTGAGAGTCACACTATCGGAGTACAATGTTCCGACATGGGGCGGAGGGTTCCTCCATCTACCTTTCTTATGTGGATGGGAGGAATCTGTTAACTTTTTTTCGTTCAGTCTACTGGCAGAACCAGAAAAGAGTGAACCATTTAAAGTCAGCTTTGGATTTACATTGCAGATATTCAACTATGAGACTGTAGACACAGGAGGTCCCAGGCATACTCACATACTTGAAAGTGCACGACAATCTCTGGGGAATCCAAGACAAAAGGTACATTTTCATGGGATTAACTTAGGCACAATTTAAAGCGATTCTAAAGGTTCATTTTTTATTTTTGTTTGGAAAATAACAAACATATCTATACTTACCTGCTGTGTTCAGTGGTTTTGCACAGAGCAGCCCGGATCCTCCTCTTCTCAGGTCCCCCGCAGGCTGTCCTGGCCCCTTCCTCCTATCAGATGCCCCCACAGCAAGCAGCTTGCTATGTGGGCACCCGCTGCTCCATGAGTTCATTCACCATTCACACTCAGAGCCATAGCTTGGCGTGCCTCTTTCTCCCCTCGTTGGCTGGCTGTGATTAACAACAAGCTCCTGCTTACTGCCTCAGCCAATGAGGAGGCAAAGACCCGGGACAGCCGAGGCTGTCATTCACATTGCTGGATCGTGATGAGGCTCAGGTGAATATTGAGGGGGCTAGGGGAGCTGCTGCACACAGAAGGTTTTTTACCTTCATGCATAGAATGCATGAAGGTAAAAAACCTTGTGTCAGGAATCTAGGAATGACCAGAAAGGTGTGGACTGACACAGGGAAACGCATGTTTCAGGTATAGTATAATACAGTTTATTATTAGCCACCCAGATATATATATATATATAAACGCACAGTGTACAAACCAACCTTCCACTAATCTTAGTAGGTGCAGGAACACAGGCGTAGTCAGGGCTGGAGAGGTGGAACGGTCAGGCCGGCCGTAGGGTTCTGTAATGACCATTTGGTGGTACCTCTAGTGGTCCCCAGGACAGGATTCCCCAGGGCGCGGAGTCTAAGTCCCAGTCTGCTTATTCACCAGGGCCCCTGATGGTGGGGATGGACTTGGAGCAGACAGGAACCAGGTCGCGGCCCCTGAGTACACCTGCTAGTGGTAGAGGGATCCGCCAGAGGTATGTGCAGGTACGGCTGGATCCGTGCAGAATGGATGGATGGCAGAGTAGTTAGCGTGGTCAGACGGGCCAAGTCAGCAACGTGCGGGCAGCAAGGTACCAAAGGAGCAGGCAGAGAATGGTCAAGGTCACAAGCCGGGTTCAGTAACTCACGGACAGCGCGGTACAGGGGATCAGGCAGAAGGATGGTCAGGCAAGCCAGGGGCTCAACAGGAGACGGTCAGCAGAGGTCAGGATCAAGCCGGGTCAGCAACAAAGCAGGAACACAAGATACCAGGTACAGAGGCTCATGGGAAAACATATACCAAGGCCCAGATCACAGGCCTGGTCATGCCTTAAATACACCTTTCTGCAATCAGCCCCAGGTTTGGCTGATTGCACGTGTGAGCTTCTGGCTGCTGAGAGCACCCGCTGGTCAGCTCTGGTACTGCAGCCCACACGGCAGATGAGTCCCACCACCAGTGCTGAGTCCATTCCTGACACCTTGAGCCTTTACAACCACTTTAAGCTTTAGATGTTACATATGACATACAGTAACATATCCCCACTTCTAAGTTCAGTCCACCGCCTAAGGGCAGCTTCAAATTGCCCCATTGCACTTTTGCTAAAGCACAACTAAAGAACATCTGGGTAGCAGTGACCATAACATGATTTAATTTATTGTTAGCTGTAAACAGCAAGCACATACGGGAAAAATAAAAACGCTCAATTTCAAGAGAGCTAATTTTCCAAGGCTGAGAGCTGCTCTCCAAGACTTGGACTGGGAGGGAATATTGGCATTGATGAACACAACACAGAAATGGGAGTTCTTCAAAAAGACTGTATGTGAACACACTGCAAAATATATTCCCATGGGCAACAACTTTAAAAGGCTAAAAATCAAACCTAAGTGGCTTACGGCCAAAATTAAAAAGGCTATAGATAATAAGAAAAGAGCTTTTATTCAATATAAAAATTAAGGAACACTATCATCGTTTAAACATTGCAAAGAATATAACAGAATATGCAAAAAGGAAATAAAGGCTGCAAAAATTGAAAACGAACAACAGATTGCAAGAGATAGAAGGACCAACCCCAAAAAATTCTTCAAATATATTAATAGTAAAAAGGTCCAGTCTGAGCATGTAGGAAATTTACAAAATAACCTAGAGTGGGTGACTGGGGACAAAGAGAAGGCTCATTTGTTTAAAACCTTCTTCAGCTCTGTATATACAAAGGAGCATGGGGGAGGGCAAGGTATTGACACAGCTCCAGATGATCCACATTGGCTCACAATTGATATGATCCAAAAATATTTAGACAGAATAAAGGTGAATAAAGCACCTGGACCGGATGGCATACACCCCCGGGTCCTTAAAGAATTGAGCTCTGTCATTTCAAAGCCATTGTTTCTAATTTTTAGGGATTCTTTAATGACTGGTATAGTACCACTGGATTGGCATAAGGTCAATGTGGTGCCAATATTTAAAAAGGGGTCAAAATCTTTACCAAGTAATTATAGACCTGTTAGTTTTACTTCTATAGTTGGGAAGATAATGGAGCGTTTAATAAAAGACCACATAGGTGAGTTCTTGCTGGAAAAAATATTTTAAGCAACAGACAGCATGGATTCATGAAAGACAGAAGTTGTCAAACAAATCTTATTTCTTTTTATGAGGGGGTGAGCAGAACCTTGGACAGAGGGGTGGCGGTGGACGTGGGATACTTGGATTTTGCAAAAACGTTTCACACAGTTCCCCACACACGGCTAATTTGTAAGGTAAAGTCTACGGGCTTGGAAAAATCAGTATGTAAATGGATAGAAAACTGGCTAAAAGATCATATTCAGAGAGTAGTGGTTAATGAGTCATATTCTGAATGGTCTAAGGTTGTCAGTGGTGTACCCCAGGGTTCAGTGTTGGGACCCTTACTTTTTAATATATTTATAAACGATATAGGGTCTGAGATTAAAAATCCTATTTCAGCCTTTGCAGATGACACCAAACTGTGCAGTGGAATAACATCCTTACAAGATGTCTCCAATTTACAAGCCAACCTCAATGCTCTGTTTAATTGGGCAACTATGTGGCAAATGAGATTTAATGTCGATAAATGTAAGATTATGCATTGGAGGTTAAGAATATCCATGCATCATACATACTATGGGGGGGGGGGTACAACTGGGGGAATCAATGGTGGAGAAGGATCTGGGAGTTCTGGTAGATCACAAGCTTAATAATGGCATGCAATGCCAAGCTGCAGCTTCTAAAGCGAGCAAAATCCTCTCTTGTATTACAAGAGGTATAGACTCCAGAGAGAGAGATATCATTTTACCCCAATACAAATCAATAGTAAGACCTCATCTGGAATATGCAGTTCAGTTTTGGGCTCCAATTCACAATAAGAACATTGGGGAACTTGAGAAAGTACAGATAAGGGCAACTAAGCTGATACGAGGTATGGAGGAGCTCAGCTATGAGGAAAGATTAGAGGAACTAAATGTATTCTCTCTTGAGAAGAGGAGATTAAGGAGGGGTATGATCAACATGTATAAATACATCAGTGGTTCATATAGTGAACATGTAGCGTTATTCACCCTGAGGTCATCACAAAGGACAAGGGGGAACTCTTTACGTCTGGAGGAAAAGAGATTTACTCTCCAAACACGGAAAGGTTTCTTCACAGTGAGAGCTGTGAAAATGTGGAATAGACTCCCTCAAGAGTTGGTTCTGGCAAGCTCAGTGGATTGCTTCAAAAGGCGCCTGGATTCTTTTTTAGATACAAAAATATAATTGGATACAGGGGCAGACTGACCATTTGGAAACTCGGGCACTGCCCGAGGGCCCGGGTCAGTAGGGGGCCCCATGAGATGCCCCTGGTACCTTTTTCATAGGCTTTTTTGAGTTTGGGCAAGGACACAGGGGCCCCATGATCCCCTATTGCCCGGGGGCCCCATGAGTTGTCAGTCTGCCCCTGATTGGATACTAACATTTATAGGTAAAGTTGATCCAGGGAATATCCGATTGCCTCTCAGGGGATCAGGAAGGAATTTTTTTCCCAGCAGGTGCAAATTGGATCATGCTTTGCTGGATTTTTTGCCTTCCTCTAGATTAACTGTGGGTATAGGATTATAACTTTTTTTTTTCTATGGTTGAACTGGATGGACTTTTGTCTTTTTTCAGCCAGACTAACTATGCAACTATGTAACAACTAACCCGCAGTTTCCGTGTGGGTTAGCTACGCTTTCCAATAGACTTCTGTGAGGTTCTGCGGTTTTGGTGCAGTTTCAGAAAGTGCACCAAAATTCCTGCATGCTGCATCTTTGGTGTGCTTCGGGGTAAAGCAAGGTCACATTTAAAGTTTCAAGGCAGGTTAGAATCTGATTGGTGGCTATGAGAAAATTACACAGCACTGGCATTTTTAGCATTACGCTTTCTGTATGATACAACAAGGAAGATTTACCAGCATCACCAGGTTGGGGGGCTATATTTCCTGCATACATCTTAAAGCTAACATTTACTCATTACCATGATTTTACATGGTTGTAGTCCTCCTCTCCTCAGCAATATATAAAGCTACTTTTTTTTTACATGCTCTTATATATTTTTGTCTAGCCTGCCCCCCTCCTCCATTCTCGCTAGGTGAAAATTATGCTAATCTGCTCCTGCAGCCTGCTGTGATATCCATGTCATGTATCCCAAGAGGTCTCAGGTTCCATGCAGCAATTAGAGGAGGACAGACACGGTTTGGCGTGTTGTTACCTGGACATACCTCTCAACTGATTGAGATGAGAAGGAGGGATACCTATTAGCAAAAATATGTAGGCATAGGATATACCCCCTCTCATGCCCCCTTAAAGAAGAATTATGCAAAAAAAAAAGATTAGCTAAACCTACAGGTTTTTTTTTAATTACTGTTCCTTTACAATGGCTTTTGATAACCTTTCAAATGCAGCAATTTAGAAATTGGATGAAAGGTTTAACACTTGGAAACACTTTTTGAACAATAAATATTGCATTTTTTTATAGATCAGACCAAAATGAGGGACAAATGAGGAGGAAAGAGGGACAAAAGGAATTTATTCCAAATCAGGGACAGTCCCTGGAAATCAGGGACAGTTAGGAGCTATGCCCGGATTGTGGTGACAGAACAGCAGGATAACACTGGATTTGCTGGGTGGGTAAGTATGTTTATGTAGATACTAGCTGCGACAGAGGGAAGGGGGGGAAACGCACACACAGTTAATAAAGTCCTTCTTTAAGACTTTGTTTTGACTAGACTGTACCTTTTAAGGGGTCACTAAAAGAATGCCAGGCTTCCTTTTACTTTAGTTTACACACTTTTTTGCAATGTTTGCAATTAATATGAAACAGGAAGTAAATGCTTCATGAATCTTCTGCCCTTACTCAAGATGGCCACAGCCAGAAATAGTGGTGGTGGTGGGGGGTTGAAAATGATTTCTCAGCAAAATAACGCATGGAGACATGGATGGATGGTGGAGTTTGCTTTGAATATTTAAAATGAATAAATAGCATTTTGTTTTTTGGTGCTCAGATGCAGTGTTCTGCTGTAAAGAGGCCTTTATTGAGAAAATTTGGAGGTTGGTAGGTTGTCATTTCTCTCTCAGAATTCTGGCTGTATGGTTGCCATGTTGACTCAACAGCTTAAAGCTGAATTCTAGGTATTTTTGGGGGTTCTTTTGCATAGTTACATTGGTCCAGCTTGGACTAATACAGTTATACTGTATGTATTCCAAACCTGGCCGATGCCTGTAGAAGTGGAGAATTGCTCTAGTATCACTGGCAAATCACTCTGCTGCAGTGATCATCTCTGTTTTCCATGTCCAGTGTTGGGCATCATCCAGACAAAATCTTGCATTTTTATTTTAATAAATGCAAAACATTCTCAGATTGGATGAGGTGGAGAGGCAGGGTGGTGATGTCATGCTCTCTACCTAGTCATACCAGAGAACGCCTTTTATCTACAGAGAAAAATACAAGGCATTCTCTGGATGGCACCTGAAAGTTTATAAATCTTGTATAAAAACTTTTTAAATAGACCCCTATGTGTTTTGCTTTTTATAATTTTATCATGTACAATTGGTAATTTAGCTATGTGCTGCCTCCAGGCTTTGTAAACTGAAGCATGTTAGCAGTTTTATGCTGTACTGGATTGCCTGATTAATAATCACCAAAGAAATTACAGATCATATCCTGACTCCAGCTTTAACATTTTTCTGGATGCACTGCCTCCATATACTCCTGGTAAAGAGCATTGAATGAAGAAGTGGGGAGCATGTTGGAACCTTCTTGAGAGAATGCATGTATAGGGGTGGCTCATAACTAATATTTTAGTCCATTTCTTGGAGGCCCAGTATGTTGCTCATGTATTAGGCCTATTTTGGTAATAACTACAAGGCACCGTTTATTTTTAGACATTATTTATTTAGGACAGTATTTTATGTTCTGAATATTTTTCGGATTGATTTGGGTGCAGAAACAACATTTCACATATTTTTTAAGTTATAGTTGTTGTTGGTTCACACTGTATTTTATCTATACTTTACCTTGTAAAGTGATATTGAGCTGCAATTGCTATCAGTAACAGAGCAATCACATTTTTCACTTAGATACGTTTCTATGATGTATCATAAAAGCACTATTATAAAGTTGGTAAACATTAGCTAAAAGGTATTTCATTTAGCCTCTAACTTAGAGATAACAGCATACAGTAGTAGTGTCACTGCCTACTACCTATTAATGTCACTACCTACTAGATTTGCCCTGGCCTTTACCAGAGTATTTCTTTATTGACATTTTTACACATGCTAATAGTGTGTAAAGCAATGGTGGTCAACTTAGGGAATGTAATGTTACAGAAAGTTGTCTGAAACTGAAGACATGCTGCAAAAGATGGTTCAAGACATACAGACATGATACAGGAGATGGTCAGAAACTGCAGAGATCATACAGGAGATGGCCAGAGACTGCAGACATGGTATAGGAGATGGTCAGACACGGCAGACATGGTGCAAGGTATGGCCAGAGACTGCAGATATGCAATTGAAGATGGTCAAAGACTATAGATATGCTAATGGGGATGCTTGGAGGCTGTATACATGCTACTGCCTGCTGTGCAACTGTCATTTGTGGTTGGCTCTAGCTGGGAATGAAAAAAACTTCATCCATACTCTATATCATTCTAAATTATTGATAACGGAGTTTATTGATTTTAGGCACAAGATACAGAACTTCTATAGGATGATGGATAGATACAGTAAATAGAGAGAGAGAGAGAGAGAGAGAGAGATAGTGTCAGGGATCGCGGCTCCGTTCCCCGCGCATGCGCATTGGTGGCGGATCGCGCCGGGACACAGGCACTAGGTCCCGGCGAGCCACGGATGACAGGACGCCGTGCATGCGCAGTAGGAGCCGCAGGCGCGCCTCAGGCGTCCAATGACAGCCGGGGGCGCGTCCTAGCCGGCCAATGACAGTGCAGGGCGCACTATTTAAAGATGCCCTGCACTGTCACAGATTGCCGCAAGGTCTTTCTGTGATTCTGAGTTCCTGCACCCGTCTAGTGACCCTGATTGACCCTGACTACGCTGCCTGCCCCTGTGATTGACCCGGATTGCCCTGACTACGCTGCCTGCTCCTGTGATTGACCCAGATTGTCCTGACTATTCTGCCTGCTCCTGTGTTTGACCCGGATTGCCCTGACCATTCTACGGACTGACTTACCCTGCTGATCCTGCGTGTGACCCGACTACTCTTTGCCCACCGATTCTGTACCCCGCTTACCCTCACGGGCCCACGATCCGTTACTACCATGCTGGGGCCGCCATCCTCTTCACATCTGGCTCTCCCGGTACCTGTCCCCGGAGGTCTCCTCAGCCACTGGTGGGCCTGCTCGGAGGTCGTGACCTGGCCCGGAACTGTTTCAAGTCCATCCCCACCATCAGGGGCCCTGGTGAAAGCACAGCCCGGGCTTAGACCCCACGCTCTGAGTAGGTCTGTCAGTTGGCAGCCTGAGGCACCACCTGGCGGATCATAACAGATAGCTATAATAAGTATATAGTTGGGTTTGTTCTACCTGTGTAATCAGTGATTACATCTGAAAAAAGAGGGACACACAATGCACACCATGTAAAAGATAGGGCTCTATAGTTACCAGTTTGTCAGTCTGTTTAATAAAACGACACTGCTTCGCTTTTTCCCAGTTGCGGCAGATATTTGGCCCTTTGGTTGTGTTGAAAATGGTTACCTCCAGTGGTTTCCCTTGTGAGCTTGTAGTTCTGCATTGACTTATGAGCTGGAGGGAGGAATTATTGTTTTATAGGGTGTGCATTGTATACAAGTTACCTTGTGGCATTTTAAAGTGTATGCATATGCAAAACTTTTACTTTTGGAGTTGAGATAGTGTCAGTTGTCCCCAAGACAGAAAGTAATGGGAAATCCAATGTTCTACAGTTGTCACCAGAACAGGATGAGAGATGAAATCTTCTGATAATGACATATGTCCTGGTGACAACTGCCTGTGAGAGGAACTCCTCCCACTTCATGGAGATTTCTCTCACTTCCCATTTTGTCCCTGGAATAGGAATTAAAGGAAAATCTTCCCAAATGGAACACCCAACAGCAAACAAAACGGCAGATGTTTTATTCCTTCCTTCTCTACCAATAAGAAAGTTTTGGCTATATATGCACTGTAAATATTTGTGTTTGAACACCACCTCAAAATGAAACAACTAAAGGATAAGTCCACCCAAAAGTAAAAATTAAGTTCTGGGTGGAGCCAAGTGGACCAAGTCATGTCTTTGATACTCCAAAAGTGAGATTTCAAGATATCAGGGTCTAGGTCTGAACCTGCAACCTCTGTAGTGCCTGGTTGTATCTATTCTCGCTGTGCCCCCCGAGATGCTGGACAGCTCCCTGTCTGATCTTTTGGACAATCCTGCTTTGTCTCTTGTTTCTGGTGAACATTAAACTCTTTGCTCCTCCCATTAACTTCCTTATTTAAGCCATGTTTCTGCTCTTCCTGTTTGGCAGATTATTGTTCTCTTCTCCAGCCAATATATTGCTCCTTTCACTCCTGCTGCCATCTGTGTCTTCATTACCACTTGCTACAGACCTTTGGCTTGTTCCTTGACTACTCTTCTGCTTGATTTCAACATGCATCCATTTGTTATCAATCTTTGGCTTGTTCCTCAACAGCGGTTCTGCTTGATCCCAACATGCGGCCACTAGGTACCGTCCTTTGGCTTGTTTACTGACTATGCTTCTGCTTGATCCCTACCTGCTACATCTACTACCAGACCCTAGCTTGCTTGCCGCCTGGTAGGGTGATTCTGAGGACCGTGACCTGGCACTAGCATGCAGAAAGACTCATCTTCACCATCAGGAGCTCTGAAGACCAGTTAGTGCTTAGACCCCATGCATTGGATGAGCTTGCATCATCCACCAGGGTGACCTGTTCGTGTTCTTATCCTTCTGGTCAGTGGGAGCGCCTCTGCTGCTATAGCTACTGGTCTCCAAGCCTGACCCCTAAACGTGACACAAGGATTACATATCCTGTTTCTGACATCCTGGAAAATAGAGATCAAAAGGGAGAGAGGAGAAGATTAAGATACAGGAGCAAATTAGAAAGGAACAAAGAGAGAAAGAGAAGATAAATAGAGTGATGGAATGGAAGAAAGAGGACCAGTTGATGAGAGAGATGAGAAAGAGATGTGAGGTGAGGCAAACAGAACAGAAAAGAAAGAGAGAAGAGATTAGGAAGAAAGAGCATGAAACGAGAAGAGAGATTTATAGAGATGACAAAGGCAATGAAAGCACACAGGGAATGGAAAAACATTGGCAAAGATAAAGAGAGAGCAGGAGATAGAGCAGAGGAGGAATAAAGAAGGCAGCTGCAATGAAAACAGAGAGGGAGAGAAAGAGACAGTGTTATAGAAGAGGAGAGATAGAAAGAGAACAAGAGAGGGAAGGAGAAGAAGAGAGTGAAGTGAAGAAAGAGAGTGTAGGAGAACAAGAGATAGAGGGAGAACAAAAGAGAGAATGGAAACAAAGAGAGGGTGAAAGAAAAAGATATTGAAAAATGGAAGAAAAAGCAGAAGAGTTAGAAGGAGAACAAGAGAGTGACGGAGAAGAAGAGAGTATGGGAGAAGAAGAGAGTAGAGGGGAGGAAAAAAGTGCATGGGAACAAGGGAGTGTAGGAGAACATGAGAGTGCAGAGTTTTCTGCCAAAGACAGCGCTGCCTCACAATCAGCTATAGATGGGTAAATGTGGATACGGTTGCATATGGCCATGTTTCAACCAGCCAGACCACCATAATAAGTATCCTGTAATGTTATACTTCTTAGGTAGATTACATACACTGCTCAAAAAATTAAAGGAACACTTTTTAATTAGAGTATAGTATCAAATCAATTAACTTCCTGGGATATTGATCTGGTCAGTTAAGTAGCAGAGGGGGTTGTTAATCAGTTTCAGCTGCTTTGGTGTTAATGAAATTAACAGATGCACTAGATAGGCAACAATGAGACAACCCCAAAACAGGAATGGTTTTACAGGTGGAGGCCACTGACATTTTTTTCCCTACTCATCTTTTCTCACTGTTTTTCACTAGTTTTGCATTTTGCTAGGGTCAATGTCACTACTGGTAGCATGAGGCGATACCTGGACCCTACAGTGGTTGCACAGGCAGTCTAACTCCTCCAGGATGGCACATTAATATGTGACATTGCCAGAAGGTTTGCTGTGTCTCCCAGCAAAGTCTCAAGAGCATGGAGGAGATTCCAGGAGACAGGCAGTTACTCTAGGAGAGCTGGACAGGGCTGTAGAAGGTCATTAACTCATCAGCAGGACCGGTATCTGCTTCTTTGTGCAAGGAGGAACAGGATGAGCACTGGCAGAGCCCTACAAAATGACCTCCAGCAGGCCACTGGTGTGAATGTCTCTGACCAAACAATCAGAAACAGACTTCATGATGGTGGCCTGAGGGCCCGACATCCTCTAGTGGGCCCTGTGCTCACTGCCTAGTACCATAAAGCTCGATTGGCATTTGCCATTGAACACCAGAATTGACTGGCGCCCTGTGCTTTTCACAGATGAGAGCAGGTTCACCCTGAGCACATGTAACAGACGTGACAGGGTCTGGAGAAGCAGCGAAGAACATTATGCTGCCTGTAGCATTGTTCAGCATGACCGTTTTGGTGGTGGGTCAGTGATGGTCTGGGGAGGCATATCCATGAAGGGAAGCACAGACCTCTACAGGCTAGACAATGACACCCTGACTGCCTTTAGGTAACGGGATAAATTTCTCAGACCCTACACTGGTGCAGTGGGTCCTGGGTTCCTCCTGGTGCATGACAATGCCCGGCCTCATGTGGCGAGAGTATTCAGGCAGTTCCTGGAGGATAAAGGAATTGATACCATTGAATGGCCCCCACGCTCGCCTGACCTAAATCCAATAGAACACCTCTGGGATAACATGTTTTAGTCCATCCGACGCTGCCAGATTGCACCTCAGACTGTCCAGAAGCTTAGTGATGCTCTGGTCCAGATCTGGGAGGAAATACCCAGGACACAATCTAACCTTTCATTAGGAGCATGCCCCAATGTTGTCAGGCATGCATACAAGCACGAGGGGGCCATACAAACTACTGAGTACCATTTTTAGTTGCTGCAATGAAAATTTCAGCAAAATGGACTAGCCTGCTGCATAATTTTTTCACTCTGCTTTTCCAGGTGTCTTTGAATTCAGTCCTCTGTAGGTTGATCATTTTAATTTCCATCAAACGATGGGGCATCCTTACGTTCCTAACACATTACCCAGTTCACATCAGTATAGATATCCAGCATGAAATGCTAAACCTACTGGATAGATGGAGGCCATGTTCCCTCACATATTAATTACAATTCATATGAATTTTCCTTTCCTAGAAAATTGGGGGGGGGGGGCAGTGATGTCAGAATCTGCTATTAGCACTCATTTCAGGGGGCTGAATAGTGATTGAGACATGGGCCCCCTGGCCCCATTTACCTACTTCACCAATCACAATCATTTATTTACTATGCATAGATAATATAGATGGGCCCCAAAGTCTCAGGGTGTGCTTGTGCCGCTGCACGGTTTGCACACATAGTAGGCCTGTCCCTGAATTATCTCCATACCTTAGGACCTTCAGAACTTTTTGAATACTTTAGTCACTAAATGATTGGCAACTCTTTGTAAAATGCCTAAAAAAAGTCTAATAATATTAAAGTGGAACACGAAGCAAGACAGTTAATGGATTTTAAATGGAAAAGGGGGAGGGTTAGAACTAAAGTTAGATGTTTAGCGCTGTCTGCAATCTTGATAGGAGGTTTCCGCTCATGATTTTTCCTCCTGAGATGATATAACGTAAAGGGAAAGTTTCCCAGTGAGGACATAGAAAACAATAAAAACCTTTGAAAAGTTTGAACTTTTTCCCCACTCCATCCAAATATAAAAGAAAGGGTGGAATTCAGCTTTAAAATCTGTCCTTCCTGATACTGTACAAACAATCGCACAAACTATCCATGTCAGACTGGTACCTCTCCCTCATCCTCACACAACCTATCCTCCCCCCCCTCCACTTCCCCCCCCCCTATTACTCTCCCCCTGCTTAACCCCCCTACTACACCTCCCTACGGTTCAGTCCACCCCAAGCATACCTCTGATGCTTATGCCGCAACTATAGCTCCGACCTCAGCCAAAAGGTGGGGTAACTGTCTAATAAAGCTGTATTGTATGCATACATTCTAAACTGAACCAAATGTTTATCTCTGTTAAACAATTTTCTTGAAAACCTTCAATAAAAATTATTGAAATTAAAATCTGTCCTTCCACTTACCTTCTTTTTTTTTTTTAAAGTTGATATGGACAGAAGAGGAATGGAAGAAAGGAGTGAGAAGGATATGAAGGAACATGAAGTGAAAGTAGAATTGATGACAACAGAGAGTGCAAGGACACGAGAACAGAAGAATAGAAGAAAGTGTAGGGAGAGAGGAGAAGGAGAAAAGAGACCATCATTGAAAGCCAAAGGAGACATGGCAGAGTGAGGGAAGGAAGAAAAAAGATCATGAGAAAAAGAAAGGTGGAAAAAGGCAAAAAAGAGCAGAGAGGAGTAAAAGAAAAGGAAAGATGAAAAGAGGGGAGAAAAAAAGAATGGAGAGGAGGAAAAGAAGAAAGAACGAGAATGAAAGAAAAAGAGAATGAAAGAATAGCAAAGGCAGATAAAGGAGTATATAACAATAGTGGAGGAGGAGAGGAAAGAAAGAAAGAAAGAAAGAAATCAACAAAAAGAAAGGGAAGATGAAAGAAATCAACAAAAAGAAAGGGAAGATGAAAGAAAAAGAAAGGAACAAAGAGGAGTATATAGAATGAGAGGATCAAAAGAAGAAAGAAAGGGAAACTAAAAGAGAGGAGACAAAAAAGAAGTGAGAAGATTATTAAAGGATAAGATCACTTTTTGGAGCGTTACACGTTTTTAAGGTGGAACATGTTCCCTGTGCTGCAGCTGCTGCCCGATTTCCAGATCACACTGCAGTTACACAAGCAGTTACAGTAACAGGTTTTTTCCTTTTGGGATAAAGGTCTTACAGGAATAAAAAAAGCTGATCGTTGTAAGCACTAAAAACACCCTGTCAGTGGTAAATAATTTGTCTGAATACTCTGAAGTCATACATTTGCAGGGCAGCTTGTTCTATTGAAAAACAACAGACTTATTGGCAGAATAACCATGGGAAAATAAAAGAAAGAAATCTTAAAAAAAGAAGACTAACGCAGTCATCACATCTAAGAACTGGTAAGCTGCAATATAATAAATGTTTGCTTTTGGGTTTAATACCACTTTAAAGAAATCATCCATTAAATTATGCAATTTTCTGAAATTACTGATTACATTAAAGTATATGTGCATAGAGGCAGCAGTGTCTGCAAATGATCTGTAATAATGTAGCAGACAGTATGACATCTACATTATTATTACCTAGGCTGGGTGGATGCAGAGGATTACAACAGTTTACCATGTTGAATAATTAATATTCATCTGTAATGGTGTTCCATGCTATAGCTGGATCCAACTCTGAGTGCTGAGTGTTTCATTGCTAGGACACCACTTTCTCAGGGTCAGCGAGACTGTGGGTCCAGAAGAAAGTCCTGCACATAGAGAGGCATCTTGGTAACACAGAGAAATGGGGTTCATGCTTTGTTCAACAGCATGTCATTGGCTGCTAGGATGCAAGCATCTGCACAATTGCAATGGTTACTAGGATGCTGGCAGCCGCTATCCCACTGCCTGATGGCTTGTTTCAGATAGTATATAGCTTTGTTTCATAAGTCCTGGGGACAAGGGAAGGGGCCTGCTAAAGGTGAAACTGCAATCACTTGCTACTGGCGTGTCTGCGTCCGGATCTTATAAGTGCTCTGAATAAAGGAACTACAGAAGTAAATAAAGGACCATAAATACACCAAAATGTACATCTGACTAAAATGGCAAAACAATAATTTGTTTTAAGCTTGAGGCTTCAAATGGCAAAATCACCCATGCTATCACAAAAGGCTTGTTAGCCCCTTGTGAAAATAATACAAGTAAATAAAAGGGAAAAATAGTGTCAAAAATTCAAATAAAAAATAAATCCCAGTATATATATTGCCATTTGTAAATGCTATAGCTTTCACGTAAACCAATTAATTTACATGTACTGGGATTTGTTTTAGCAAAGGCATAGCAGAATACATTTTCATGTAAATTTATGATGAAATTTGATTTATTTTACTGGAGATATTTAATAGCAAAAAGTCAAAAATATAGTTCTCAAAATTGTCAGTCTTTTTTTTTTATAGAGCAAAAATTAAAAATGCACAGGTGATCAAATACCACCGAAAGAAAGCTCAATTAGTGGGAAAAAAAGGACATAAATTTCATTTGGGTGCAGCGTTGCATGACCGAGCAATTGTCAGTTAAAGTAACACAGCGCCGTAATGCAAAAAATGTCCTGGTCAAGAAGGCTGGTAAATCCTCAGGAGGGCCATTTTAGTGTATTTTTTTCCTGAAAATGTACATTTAAAAAACATTCAGGCAAATATAATGTAATATAGAAAATTGCAATTGCCACCATTCTATTTTACAGAGTCTCCACTTTAAGAAAATGATATAACTGTTTGCAGGTTTTAGCAAAAAAAATGCTAATTTTAATGTGTGTGAAAAATGTAAAAAGATTGCTCCGAACTATAAGTGGTTAAATAAACTGTCATTTGATGAGAAAAGAGTGGGACTCTGCCTTGTCTAAAGAGAGACAGCACTCCTATAGTAAAAGAGCCTGTACAGCCCAAGCTGGATAGCTCAATAACAGGAATAGACAGGAGTCTCTGAGCTAATCTCTATCCAAACTTCCACTTTCTGCTTATTTTCTAGTGCAATCAGCTGCAATCAGGGTCATTCCTCACCCCGCAGCACACGTGAAGAAAGGGACAGGGTGCTGGTGACATTATTTCCTTACATAGACCAGTCTTTCTCAACCAGGGTGCCCAGGCACCCTGGGGTGCCTCAAGATGTCTTCAGGGATGCCTTGGCAAAATGTCTAAAAATTGCCCACAGGTTTTCATTGTGCACCATTACGACCCTCTAGCAATCGGCATCCTGACAACAAATTACATTATCAGTAGATAAGGAGGATGTCAGCTGGCTGCAGAGCATCCTAGTTTGACCCTCCCCTGCCCCTCTCCTGGGGTCACATTACCTCAGTGATGGAAAAATACTGAGTGAGAAGAGAAACACTGGAATTCTACTCCGTACCAGTGTGTCATGTTTCACATGACTGTCATATTGACTGTCATATGCCTTTAAGTGTTTTCTAGATTTTGTCTCTGATCCTCCTTTTCCTTTGGTTTAAATAATACTGTAGAGATAGCCCACCCTTTTTCCCAGAAATGCATTGCAGCTCTAGCCTCATGTCATGAAGCAGGACACATTATGATCTTTTGACCTATCGAATGTTCATTGTTGTAAGATTCTCTCAGTTTATGGAATAAACTTCACAAGATCTATAAGATATCATCTCGATTGAGTCACTGACTGTGGTATCCAACTGAGATTGGGGTTATCGCTATCTCATCACAGCTGTAAGATACAGAGATCACACTTTCAATGCTTAGATTGGAAAGGCAGAACACAGTGTGCAAAAGCGTATTTGCTTTGGAAGAGTAAATCACCTCTAATGTTGGGTGTCCTGCATGTGTGGATGTTGCTGCATTATATAAAACTATTAGAATAGTTTTTCACATTTTAGAATGCGGTACCCTTTTAACATCATGGACAGTCTAGAGGCACCCCATTTTAGAAGACTGTCCATCATTTTAAAGGGTGTCTGGGGACTGTGCAAAATTTTAAAGGGTGTCTTGACTAAAAAAAGGTTGAGAAACGCTGACATAGACACATCCCCTCATTTAGTCAATAGAAGGAGTTGGTATTTCTATGGAAGAAAAGAGAAATACAAAGAGCAATAGTCTACACCTTGTAAGTAGACAACCACTGATGTAGCGTAGAGAAGGCTCTGTCTGTGTACGGGTGAGGTGTGGTCAGGAGGACAATAAAGCTGACCATAGATGGATTGAAATTTGACCAGTTCAGAAGGGACCTCTCTTTGGCCTGTTCTCCATTGGTTTATCACTAGAACAACCAACAGCAAGATGAGAGGTGGGCCAGAGCCAACAAACACTCAAGCTCTTTGCTGTCTCATTGTCAAAACAAGCCGCTTCCCTGAAGTTTAGGGGTGCCAGCAGTATGTGTCTTTAATTTTGTGGCTACAGGTTCAGTTAAGCCATGACAAATAATTAAAAAGAATTTATGGAACTGGATGAATGCCATGTAAAACTTTTATAGCTGGGTCACCTTGCTAAAATTAAAAACTGATTTGTGTCACTATGAAATGAATATTAGCATGAGAAAGAAACACGCTTTGTAAAATGTTCATTTTAAGGAAAGTTGGCAGAAATCCTGAAGTTAAAACCTTTTCTAATACATTTAACTAATACTAGGACATTAATTCTATTGTTCATAATGCAAGTAATTATTAGGGCTTTCCCTGAAGAGAAAAATCTTCCCTCATTGGTGTCAGAATTCATTACCTAATTTATCTCAGAGCTTTCTTATTAACAGTCTCGCCTCCTTCCCTGAACCTTTTGGGTTAGATAAACTCCGAATTACATGACTACAATACTCAAACTTTGGATGTATAGGGCTTATTTCACACGGATAGCTAGTAAAAACAGCCAGCTGTGCCACAGTTTCACCTCCCCCCGAATGCCTACCTAAAGTCTAAAATACAGCTAAAGGAGTCAATTGTAATGGCATGTTGAGTGGGGCAAGCCAAGTGTTTGGCTCACAGTTTCATTGTCTCCATCTTTGAGTTGAATGACTGAGTGTGACATCCTTTCATGTCAAAAGGAGCACACTACAACTAGCCAACTGCTTGGTTTGTAGTTGCAGCTCATTAGTCCCATTGTACATTGCTGATCTGCAAAAAAACATAAGTGTTCAGGAGGTGGCAGGATCACTTCCCAAAAGATTGACAGCAGCCATTTAACTGCACCCTGAAAAGCAATCCACCAAGGATTGCTCTTTACAGCAGGGACTAATGTGAACCTTCTGTTTCCTACACAGTTTAACATACTGTATGTGAAGGATGTTTTACACCTTACCAGCATTGTTGAGAACAAGAAAGTTGCAATGAATGTTCATAATTTTAGTAAGTATATAAAGTGTAATCCCTGTTAACTGTGATTACATTTTGGGAATCAAAATAGTGGAGATTTCCTTTGATGGTACACATTAAATTCCTGGATATAAAGCAGTATGTGCCATTCCCTGGACAAATCACTGTAGGTGAATCTTCCTTGTACATGTGTTTTGAATTACAAGAAATAATTCACCTGCAGTGAACGTTGGAGGAATGTTACTTTCACTGCCTCATGTCCCTTACCAAATGCAATCTATCATTTTGTAATGTGTAGGAAACTGTTGTATTCAATAAGGTGAGGCACAGTGCAATGATTATGTGCAAAGAGCAGTACATTTCACATATTGTACAGTAACACTCATCTATTCCTTCAAAGAACACTTCTGTCTAGCAGCCAGAGGCGGCTCTAGGCTTTGTGAGGCAACATTTAGACATTATTATTGTTACTTATATAGTGCCGTCAATTTACGCAGCGCTTTACATATATATTGTACATTCACATCAGTCCCTAACCCTCAAGGGGTGTACAAGCTAAGGTCCCTAACTCACATTCATACATACACATACTAGGGACAATTTAGACAGGATCCAATGAACCTACCAGCATGTCTTTGGAGTGTGGGAGGAAACCGGAGTACCCGGAGGAAACCCACGCAGGCACAGGGAGAACATGCAAACTCCAGGCAGGTGGTGTCGTGGTTGGGATTCGAACCAATGACCCTAGTACTGCCAGGCAGAAATGGTAACCATTTAGCCACTGTGTGAGGACCCACTCATGCCCATCCATCTGTCCGTCGTCTGCCAGCTATGCAGCAGCTTCCCAGATTGAGATCCTCATGCGGTGCATGGGAAGAATGACGTGCGCGGACGCAACATCACTCCTCATTGGCTGGCAGTCAGAACTCCTGAATTCTTAGATTACGTGAGAGGTGTGTGTGATAGGGCTCCTAATGCTACCTGCGCACAGCAGCATTAACCAGTTTGGCTCCAGAATATACATGCAAAAATCTAAATTATTGGCAATTAAATTTCTTAAACCCCCAGAACATTATATATTTTCTGAAAGAAGAGACCCTGTAGAATAAAAAGATGATATTTGCGCAACTGTTGTTTAAATGCAAATTTTCAGGAAAAAAATATAATAAATATAATTATAGTGCAAAAACAAACAATAAAATACCAATTTTCAGCTAAAATATAAAAGACGAGGTTGCATCAAATAAATAGAAACCAAACATTCCATGTTTTAAAATGATGTGCATCCATGATATCGCCAAAAACTTCAGTACCCAAAAATCACCATAGGTGACGCTTTAAAAGCATTTACAGCTCATCAGTTTAGAGTTAACTAGGTGCTCTTATGCTAGAATTATTGTTCTCACTCTGCTGTTCGTGATATGTCACGTGTGGTGCGACCACGGTTTTTTTTTTTCCAAAAAAATATTTTATTAGAAGAAAAAAAGGGCATATCAACGGATCGCAGTCCGAGCATAGACACAGTAGACAGCCTCCCGTATCGCAGATGGGTCATAATTGTAGACTACAGTGCAATCAGAGTATGACAATACAATAGGACAAGTGCATATTACATGTCTGCAGATATAAAGAGTATACTAGACGAGGTAATATATATAATAATGGATACTGACCCATGTAATAGTGAGCTCTTATGTTGAGGGAGTATAAAGTGTTGGGTAAGGGTAGCCTTGAAAGGCGTGTATGTTCTGTGTTGTGCACTCGGATTAAGAGTATGTGAGTTATATTGAAGTAGTTGCACCTGCAAGAGAATAAGTGCTATATTCTGTTGGGGCTAAGTGAATGATGAGAGTGTATACGAAAAGAAGAATAAAGATAAGTCCGAAAGAATAGGACAGTTAGAGAAAGGAGTGCGGAGTAGTGTAATCGGGGGGGAGAGAAAAAAAACAAAAAAAACAAATGGGGAAGGGGGAAGAGGTAAGGGGAGAATAGATAATTGCAGATAAATAGATCATATCCTTATGTAGGAGCCGTGCCAGGAAAGTCTTCATTTAGCTTAATAATAATATGCATATGGTCAGTCAATGGGGCAAATGTAGGTCAAAAACTCAGATGAAACATTATGCTGCAGACTTTCAGCCCATCCAATTATGAGTCAAAAACATCCTCGATGAACCGGGTATTCTCTAATACAGCATTATGTCTAATCATTCAGTCAGGGGGTCTAGATTGTTCATGTAGTACTGTGTGATAGATAGCGGTGGTTTTGAAGTGACTCCAACAGCCCCATGTCCTCCTAAATCTCTCGGGGTGTTCCTCCATTTCCTCAATTTTGTTGATTCTAGTAAACCATTCTCGAATAGTGGGGGCATGTGTGGAGCGCCAATGGACTGGGATACACTGTTTTGCTGCGTTTACCATATACAAGGCCAAATATTTACGGTACGTCTTAAAAGGGAGTGAAGAGTGGTGGAGCAGGAATTGTGCGGGGCGACCATGGTTTTCATACACATGCACACCCTGGGCTTGAGTTTGCAGCAATTTTTTTTTCATTTTAATATATTTTATTATAATATACATTTTTTAAACGTTTTTTTTTTTTTTGCATATTTTTACTTAATAAACCTCCATATGATAGCATTGTGCAGGTGACAGGTACTCTTTATGGAGACATTAGCTTTCTAATAGACACCAATGTCTCCCCTGCCCTTCACACCATCTAACCATGCAAGGTTCAAAGAGGGGACCCCAGAGCAACTGAACATGCCATGAAGAACTTTTTCAGACACTTCCTATTGTGGGGTGACAACCGTCTTCCAACTGTGCCCCTGTGCTCTCATCCTGTCACAATTACCACTGGTGGAGACTACAAGCACACACTTTGCATAGGCAAGGTCCATTGTTGTCACTTTAGGAAGCAAGTCCAGAGCAGTGGTGTATCGCCATTTCTGGAGTGAACTCATGTAGACAGGAAGTGGCTGAAAAAGGATAGAAAAGATCAGCAACACTGAGATAAAAGGGGAAAACTGAATTTTATGGGAAAAAATGCCTTTTGTTCATTATACACAGTGCTTTAGCAAACTACGTTATCCATTTAGGGTTTAGTCCTCATGCACACTTGACTTTTTACAGCGGCTGTTTTTGTCTTTTGACTTATATTTCTACAGCTAGTAAACATCAGCATGTTATCCTATGTGTCCATGCACACATAGACTGTAATCAACGTTTTTTTGGCTATAAAAATGCTCTATAAAAATGCTCTAACACTGAAAAACGCCACAAACCAGCGTTTTTGGATTTTTTTTACCGCAAAATTCTTTTTTGTAAAGAAAAACGCTGAAAAATGCAAACGCGGAAAAAACGCAGCTAAACGCTAATGCAAAAATGCTAAAAAAGCTGAAAAACAAATTTTTTTAAAGTGACTTTACACAGCTAACGTTACCAGCGTTATCAAAACGTCCCGTGTGCATGAGGACTCAGATCTACTTGAATCTAATGGTTAAACGGAACACAGATTCACATTTATTTTAAAATAATGTAACATTCAGCTACTGGAATGTTTCCAAATATTGTTTGTACCTTCTATACATTAAGCAAAATTGGCTCATAAGGTAGGATGTAAAGTTCTTTAGGTAAATTACAGCTAAAGGCAATATTTTTTTAACCAGTTCCTTCCAGCCGTACGAATATGTGCGGCCTCTCAGCAGGTGGGCTTTAACTCTGAGCGGCAGAATATATATATATATCTCCATGTAAACATTTTACTGTGCTGAGAGCGTGCTCCTAGCACAGGAACAGGCGGGTACCATTCACTGCAGTCACATGATCAGAATGCTCGCCTCCGCCTCACAGCATTTAGAACTGCTTAAAGGGCCAGGAGGCGGTGGCGGGAAGGGGTTAAATTTGGAGAGAGTGATGAGGGACTTGTCAAGAAGAGGCCACTGTCAAGTTTTATTGCTGCTGTGTCCCCATTAGGGAGATTTACTTCTATAACTGCCCTGATCATAAAATATCAGTGGGGATGAAAGTAAGGGTAAATCCACATTTTTTTAGAGGAGAAATCTTCCAATGGGGACACTTGTTCCCATGACAACTATCTAAGAGGGGATGTCTTTCACACTGGAAAAATATCCTCCTGTTTTCTATAGAAGCTACAGGACAGGAAGCGAAGGGAAATCTTTGCAAAAGAAAAATAATTGACTTTGGTTTTAACCCTTTCTTACTCTTTTCAACATTTTCAGTTTACATATGTTACCGTCAATGTGTGAAATTGGGCATTGTACAGAATGGCAATCTATAAAATGGCGAAAATGGGACATCAAAGTATGAAACGCCTAATAGATCACTTCTTCTTTATAATGCCTAGGTGTTATATACAATGCCTAACACAGACATTTCATGCTCTGCCTAAAAGCATTCTATAGGTTCCCTAGGCATTCTATACAATGTCTAATTTCACATATTTACAGTAACAGATACACTTTAACTACTACAAAAGTGCCATTCCTAGCCTCAGTGGTGGATCTGTGAAAGATGACATCTGACAATTCCCTTTGTCTACATCTTGGTATATAATGGACAAAAATGGTCAGTGAACTCTTGCAAGTAACAAAGAACTTCAGTGAACATAATCTGCCAGAGCCCACCCCAGCTTGATGAATGCGCCCCATAGAAAAGTCTTATTTTTTTTTTCTATTAGACTGCTCTTTGGTGAGACTTATTGCTTTGGGCACATACAGTCTATAGCACAACACAGGCAGAGACATTAGAAAGTCATTCAGGCTCTTTATATCCTGTTGTATTGTATGCAAGTTTAAATGTACATGAAGAGTACGTTACAAGTAAAAGGTTACAGTCATCCAAATTAACTCAGAGTATGCCATGCATGCTCAGTATGTAGGACATGTTCATTCCAGCTAAGGAGCTCCCTTGCTGTTGTTGGTATTTATGGACAAGGACATTCCCTGTCTGTTAGTGGCTAGCTATACATCATGCTCAGTGTTTAGTCTTAGGACATTCATATCCATCAAACTGCATTCTGTGCCTTTGGCTATTACTTTTTTTTATGAGTTGTAACATTTGAAAGCTCCCAATTGCTTCAAAGTCTTATCTGAATCAGATACTGAAGCTGCAGATTTTGCCTTCCTTCTCTTGTAGGACCACAATATTGGAATGGTCAGTGTGTCACTATAAAATACTAAATACTGTACTGTACATACCACAATAAAAGCCATGCAGGTCATAGCAATTTATTTCTATCAGGTTTCTGAGTAAGTAAGAAAACAATAATATTTGACTGGCGTTTGAAGGCAACAATATTTTGTCCACTATTACCATTACCGCTTGCAGTCTTTGGTGAACCCCACACTTGGAACATTGATTCCACCATCACTCTCCATTTGTCCCTGTATTTTCCAGGGTATTGCTCTGCTTTACATCACTGCTGCCTGTCATTTCCTGGATGCCATCCATCCACCATGTTCTTCTCCCTTTTCCTTGCTTTACTGTACTCTTCCACAATCTTGCATAGCTACTTTCCAGTCAAATTGCTTGCAATATGTCCAGAAATGTGGTATTTTCACTTCATATTTCTTCCAATAGATGTGGTTTTACTTGATTGTTACTTTGCAGACCCTCCTTATTCGTAATCACGTCCATCCAGCTGATTTTCAAGATCCTTCTGTAGCACTACAGTTAAAAAAGTGACCTTTTTTAGAGGCATTATGAGGAAAAATGTTTCTGAGCCATACCTGAGAATGCATCAGACTTTTTATTTGTAGCAGCCTTTTTTGTGTTTAGAGGTAGATTGTTCCTCATCAGCTCTTTATGTCTCCAAAAACTTTGTTTTGCCTTTGCAATTCCAGCCCTGACAGCATCGTTCTTCAGGTTTTCATTAATCCATATTCCAAGGTATTGGAAGTTGGTTCCTTGCTATTCTTTCATTTTCAAGCAGCAATACTAATGCTTTGTTACACTAGTGTTATTTTTTTAAATAAGAAAGATAATTTAGAAGCTGGACTATACCAAAATACAGAAACTGTTGTCAAGTATAAAGTGTAGGTACCTAGAGGTGCTGGCATGCTTACCTCTAATGCAGGTGGTCAGGCACTATAGCTGACTTCTGTGTTCTTCACCTATAGCAGCCCCCTTTCCCATAAGGCAAGCAGGCCTGCCAGTTCTTGGTTGCCCCCAGGACTTATACACAATGCTATAGTGCCTGGCTACAATGACAGTCCAGGTACAAGGCAAGCAAGGTTCAGAGTAATCAGGGTCCAATTCATAGTCAAAAGGCAGGTAGAGTTCAGAGAATAGTCGATATCCAATCCAAGGTCATAAAAAGGGGAATCCAAACAGCAGAGCAGGACAGACAGACAGGGAGTTTGAGCACATATTACACACGCTATCACAGGCAAGAGACTGCAGGCTTGGCTGCCTTAAAGCAGGTTTGGTGAATCGTTGTATGTGTACTGGTGATGGCGACTTTATTGACATGCTACCATTTCACCTTCTCTATGAAGTACTCTGTAACCATCTCTGGTCTTATACATTGTGGAATACTCTGTCGGATATCCTTGTATCTTTGGATATCCTCCTTTTTGCATATTGCTTGTCAGTGTGCTTCACTGTTTGTAGTAATACAAATGTTATGTTTCTTTTGATTGACAAATAAATACGTAGCTGTAAAAAAGAGAAAATCAAGTTTGGTCTCCACCCGAGACTGGCTTCATCAATCACCTAGCAGGTGGACAGACAGCCAGACGGGGAGACTGAATACAGCCTAAACCAGGATGCTGGAATGAGACCAGCAGCTGTGGTGGAGCAGGAGCGCTAGACACTTCTGACAGGTACACATACCTGCAGCAGGCTCAGTCTGATCTTCCCATTATGCCCAAATGCCAAGCTGTTCTGAGGAACAATGCTAGTTGTCTGGTTATAATGCAGACATATTGGTTTTTGATTGACTGACATGGAACAGGTAAAAAAAAAAATTAGCAAACTAGTTTTAGTTCTGTCACACGAGATATTAAAGTAAATGGATCAACATAATTGTCAGGCATCTGCTAGCTTCTTGGTTTCTTTTAATGGTGCATGTTTTCTACAGATTAATACATTATTTCTAAAATTTGGGTTCAAAGAAAAACAGCTGAGACATCCTCATAGCATCCTATCTCAGTCTCTTGCCTAAGGCAAACTTTAGTGCTAGTATTGCTAGATCCAGTCTGAGTGTCTTCAGCATCCCAGTAAACCTTAGATTGTCTTCTGTCCGACCACTATGGCTGGATCCACTGCAGGCACCCATGCCACTCATGCTACAACCTGCTACCACTTCCAGGGGGTATTGGATTGGAAAGGTAAGGGAAGCCCTCTCATCAAATTGACTAGGTACAGTTACTCACAGTGGAGAGCTCTGTCAAAGAAACAAAAGGGTGTATTTTTGCATGAGGGTTTTTACATAACATCAGAACTGAGTAGGTATAAAGGGAAAATACATAGGTTTTTTTCTGTAAAGGAGTATATTTGTAGTCTATGTCCACGGCTGACATCCAAAAATGAAAAGCTGGCAAGGCCTAAAGATAAAGCCTTTCACCTACTAAGGTGTTAGCAATATTTTGTATTTATGCTTGGAGGTTTGGAATCCTTGCTGATTACCTGGTTGATGTATTGCTAAAAAGCTCATGAGTGTGAAAAATATCAGAAACAGCCTGACAGCAAAAGGGTTTACTATATAGCTAAATGTAGCATAATTTATGTTCAATGTGATGCTCATTTGTGTGAAATGAAGCCACAACACAAAGAAATTGTTGCCTCGGGGTTTGGCACCTTCAGCGATTTTCTACTAAGCTGAAAGTTTTTCCCATAGTTACCATGTGTTTGGGCTAATACACACAGCTAATGATGTCTATATGAAAGAAGTAAGTTATTTATGTAAAGGCCAAAGTAAGAATGGAAGAACAGTATAAAGGACAGTCATGGTTACATTAGCCCATTCTCTCCGAAACATTTATAACATTTTGTTGGATATTTTGGTAGTTTAATGGCAAACGGCAAATGTTCTGCAGTATATATGATGTAATTAAAGGGTAGCTCCAGCCCAAATATTTTTTATAGAGAATTGTGAAGGGTTAAAACCTCTAAACAAACAAGATATACCTGTGAGCACAGGTGTATCTTGTTTGTTGTATTGTGGGTCAGAAGCCAAGCCTAAACCTCGTAGCTCTCCCCCACTTTGTCCGTTTTCCCCTATATTGGCATTTTGTCAACAGTAGCATTTGCGTAGGCAGAGCAGAGTAGGACTGGCCATAGGGGGATTACTTTGACGCAGTTGGCCAGCGTAAACATGTATTGCAATGTGTGTGAACTAAATACCCTATTTTGTATTGCAAAGTTTTCTGGAAAGGGTATATAGCAATGTGCAGAGGGTTCCTCCTGAATGCCTAGAATTAAAACCTCTGAAACACATCTTCTGATGTATGTATCCCCTTTTAAATGATTTCTTCTCACTTGTTCCAGGGCCCTCTGTCTTGGACGTTTCCACAATAGGCAAACAGAGATCTGCAGACTTCTGAAAGAAGGTATACCCCTTCCCTATTCTATCCAAAAG
This sequence comes from Staurois parvus, assembly GCF_062004578.1. Classification (NCBI taxonomy): domain Eukaryota; kingdom Metazoa; phylum Chordata; class Amphibia; order Anura; family Ranidae; genus Staurois; species Staurois parvus. The sequence continues at coordinate 2,026,303 of NW_028318690.1, forward strand.
TTTTGGCTGGATTTCTAAGAGCTCATGTAAACAGATGTTAAAGAATATGTAAATCCAACATTTCCTATTTCTGATATGTGCCTACTGTTCCATGTACATGTACGAAAAACTATCCTGTTCTCTTTGTATTGCTTCCTTTGTGTGAAATCCCTGGTGTTCCTGCTAGTCCCTCTGCTTTCCTATTAAAAACTGACCACACTAAGCAGGAGAACACACAGTGGTAGGTTCTCTAGCTATGCTGGGAACTCACCCTGCTCTTCTCCAATGATCAGGCTAGTCCTGACTCACCCTCCTGCACAGTCTTTCACTGAGAAGATCAGTGTATTATGCAGCTTAGAACAGAAGGAAAATTCAGAAGAACATTAGGCATGTTGACAGCATCATCTCCCTCTCTCCATTAGCGGTTCCCACGACAATTTACTCCCGCACTCGCACTCAGATACCTCCAACATCTCAAACCTGTAGCACTGACTTCTGCTTAGACGTCGTATATACCTTCCTCTCCTCTACAGATCCACACTTCGAGACATTACTGTAGGAGGCCTGGCGTCTCTATATTTCAATCGTTTGACAAGAATACCTGAATATTACAGGCACAACCCTGTCATGGCCTAGTTCATCCACATTGATCATTCTTGCGCCACATGTCCTATGTACATTTCATTTGCACATTTTCCTGTGTCAATCTGTATTTTTTTCAATAAACTTTTTTGGAAAAAAAAAAAGAACAGAAGGAAAGTAATCACTTATTGTTGGAATGCAGTGTTCATGTATTTTGTGTTACAACTACATCAGTATTCAGTAGAGATATATTCTTCAGCCAGTAGTGTTTATAAGTTTGTTGTTGCATCTATGGTAAACTGTATTTTCTCTGAAAAAAGTTCCCTTGTTGCAGTGAAGCAAACAGAAAAGCACATGTGGACAGTGCACTGTTTGTTCTGTAGGGCTATATACAGAATTGCTAACACTTATAAAAAAGGGGAAAAAAAGGTATTTATATACATTTTTTATATCTATACACACGTTTTGCCTTTCATTTCTATTTTATAGTGAATAGGTTGTTTTACTAGGTGCCGGCTTACAATCACTTTAAAATAGAAATCAATCAGTGCTGCAGATAACATCCATTGAACCCAAGACAAATTTCTGGGCAGCATAGATGTGAGTGTGAAGTCATAAACTAAATAATTCAGGTGCTAAAGTTTTACAGTATGCAATAAGTCCTTATTTAGTCCAAAAAGACCACCAGGCCATTCTGCCAAATGATGGTCAAATAACAGGTGACTTCTTAGTGCTGTACGGCAACCCAGCAACTCCAAAATGAATAACACCAGGATAGGTGCAATGCAAAGTTTTATCCAATAATTCACATACTGTACTTAGGAAGAAACCATATAGATGTGAAATCACCACTCAAAAAAATTAAAGGAACACTTTGAAAACACATCAGATCTCAATGGGGAAAAATCTCATGCTGGATATCTATACTGATATGGACTGGGTAATGTGTTAGGAATGCAAGGATGCTCCATCTTTTGATAGAAACAAAAATGATCAACCTACAGAGGACTGAATTCAAAGACACCCGAAAATCAATGTAAAAAATTATGTCTATTTTGCTGAAATTTCATTGCAGCAACTCAAAATGGTACTCTGTAGTTTGTTTGGCCCCCCATGTGCTTGTATGCACACCTGACAATGTTGGGAAATGCTCTTAATGAGACGATAGATGGTGTCCTGGGGTATTTTCTCCCAGATCTGGACCAGAGTATCACTGAGCTCCTGGGCAGTCTGAGGTGCGACCTGGACCGAAACATGATATCCCAGAGGTGTTCTATTGGATTTAGGGCAGGCGAGCGTGGGGGCCATTCAATGCTATCGATCCCTTCATCCTCCAGAAACTGCCTGCATACTCTCGCCACATGAGGCCGGGCATTGTCGTGCATCAGGAGGAACCCAGGACCCACTTCACCAGCATAGGGTCTGACAATGAGTCCAAAGATTTCATCCTGATACCTAATGGCAGTCAGGGTGCCATTGTCTAGATTTTAGAGGTCTGTGCATCCCTCTATGGCTATGCCTTCCCAGACCATCACCGACCCACCACCAAAACGATCGTGCTGAACGATGTTACAGGCAGCATAATGTTCTCCGCATCTTCTCCAGACCCTTTCATGTAATACTGTCACATGTGCTCAGGGTGAACCTGATCTCATCTGTGAAAAGCACAGGGCGCAAGTGGCAGACCTACCAATTATGGTGTGCAATGGCAAATGCCAATTGAGCTTTATGGTGCCGAGCAGTGAGCACAGGGTCCAGTAGAGGACGTCAGGCCCTCAGGCCACCCTCATGAAGTCTGTTTATGATTGTTTGGTCACAGACATACACACCAGTGGCCTGCTGGAAGTCATTTTGTAGGGCACTGCCAGTGCTCATCCTGTTCCTCCTGTACAAAGGAGCAGATACCAGATAAGGACCTTCTACAGCCCTGTCCAGCTCTCCTAGAGTAACTGCCTGTCTCCTGGAATCTCCTCCATGCTCTTGAGACTGTGCTGGGAGACACAGCAAACCTTATGGAAATGGCACATATTGATCTGCCATCCTGGAGGAATTGGACTGCCTGTGGAACCTTTGTAGAGTCAAGGTATCGCCTCATGCTACCAACAGCAACACTGACCCTAGCCAAATGCAAAACTAGTGAAAAGCAGTCAGAAAAGATGAGTAGGGAAAAAATGTCAATAAAACCATTCCTGTTTTGGGGGTCATTTAATTGTTGCCCATCTAGTGCACCTGTTGTTAATTTAATTAACACAAAAGCAGCTGAAACTGATTAACAAACTCCTCTGCTACTTAGCTGGCCAGATCAATATCCGAGGAGTTTAATTGACTTGATGCTATACTCTGATTAAAAAGTGCCCCTTTAATTTGTTTGAGTAGTGTATATTATATATCATGTGGTGATTTCACAACTATATGGTTTCTTCCTAAGCGCTCTATGTGGATTATTGGATAAAGCTTGTATGTGAATTCATCCTTCTGGTCTAGTGCTGTCTCAGAACACTGTGAGGACATTCTTTTTCAAGAAAAAAATAGGTTTCACTAGATAAAGGAAAGAGCGGTTCCAAAAATTTAGGAACCCAAAGCCTGTTTTTTTAGGCACTATTAACTTCTCGACTGAAGCAGCGTCAATTGACATGTTTGATGCTTTTTTTGTGTTATTGAAAGTGGAAATCCCCTTTAATTCACCACTTTAAAGATACAGTAAATGTTGGTACTTACAGTATTGCAGATAATTTGGCGCCATCATGCTACACCCATGTAGTACACCCAGAAACATGAGGTTTGCCAATATGAAGGCTCTGTGCAAGGATATTAATATGTGAGTGCATATAATGAAGTTTTTGGGGTAACATTTTCTCATCAATAAAACAGTATTATGCTATGGGAATTTTTTTGTGTTTTTGATGAGATAATTGGCCATATCCTACCTGGAGAGTGTTTTATTGCCACAATACCTATTCATGAGGGGAATCTGCTGTGGAGAGAGGGGTCGTCATCCCAGAAGGAGTCTCTTGCATGGAGGATCCTAGTGAGTGATCCAAAAGCGTTTTGACCCTTAGTAGGTCGAAACATGGAGGTGAGCGCGTAATTCAGCCACTTATGGATACGTGTTATCATCCACTTGAACACGGGTGTTTGTAGAAAGATTAAGTGTTTTTGGAAAACACCATTTGTGGACTTTTTTATTATTTGAAATTGGGGAACTTGCAGGGTTCCTGTAGTTTATCCATTTATTTATACATGCACGTTGGAACAGTATTTGTCACCATCACACATGCTTTAGCGTATGTGTTTATTTTTGCACTTTGTTTTGCATTTATTTCTGATACCTGCGTTTCTGTGTACATATGCATTTATTATTATTTTTTTGGACTGTTTGATTGCAAAACGTCACTTGGACTTTTCAGAGTCCTTTTCTTCTGAGCACAGATATAGTCATTGGACTATTTTTTTGTTGCACTTTAGATAGTTTTGTGCCCAAGGAGCGGCCTCAGGATGCTCCAAACAGTCCTAGCTGGGCAAAATGTTCCACCGCCCGGGTCTGGTAACTGGCGGGATATCAAAGACCGGCACATCGGGCCGGACTCCGGGCAGCGGCACATCGGGCCGGACTCCGGGCAGCGGCACATCGGGCCGGACTCCGGGCAGCGGCACATCGGGCCGGACTCCGGGCAGCGGCACATCGGGCCGGACTCCGGGCAGCGGCACATCGGGCAGGACTCCGGGCAGCGGCACATCGGGCAGGACTCCGGGCAGCGGCACATCGGGCAGGACTCCGGGCAGCGGCACATCGGGCAGGACTCCGGGCAGCGGCACATCGGGCAGGACTCCGGGCAGAGGCACATCGGGCAGGACTCCGGGCAGAGGCACATCGGGCTGGACTCCGGGCAGAGGCACATCGGGCTGGACTCCGGGCAGAGGCACATCGGGCTGGACTCCGGGCAGAGGCACATCGGGCTGGACTCCGGGCAGAGGCAGCGGACCCCCAGGCGGGGTGGCGGGTGCCAGGCCCCCAGGCGGAGCGGCGGGCGCTGGGCCCCCAGGATGGGCGACAGGCATCGGGCCCCCAGGCAGGGCGCCGGGCCCCCAGGCAGGGCGCCGGGCCCCCAGGCGGAGCGGTGGGCACCGGGCCCTCAGGCGGGGCGGCAGGCACCGGGCCCCCAGGAGGGGCGGCAGGCACCGGGCCCCCAGGAGGAGCGACGGGCGCCGGGCCCCCAGGAGGAGCGACGGGCGCCGGGCCCCCAGGCGGAGCGGCGGGCACCGGGTCATCAGGCACGACAACGGGCATCGGGTCACCAGGCATCAGGTCATTTGGCTCGACAGCGGGCACCGCGTCATCTGGCAAGGCAGTGGGCACCGAGTCACCAGGCACGACAGTGAGTTCCGAGTCAACTGGCATGACCACGGGCACTGGGTCAGACATTGGATCGTCTGGCTCGACAGCGGGCATCGGGTCACCAGGCATCAGGTCATTTGGCTCGACAGCGGGCACCGCGTCATCTGGCAAGGCAGTGGGCACCGAGTCACCAGGCACGACAGTGGGCTCTGAGTCAATTGGCACGACAGCGGGCACCGGGTCATCAGGTACCGGATCGTCTGGATCGACAGCGGGCACCGGGTCATCTGGCGTTGGATCGTCTGGCTCGACAGCGGGCATCGGGTCACCAGGCATGACAGCGGGCACTGGGTCATCAGGCATCAGATCATTTGGCTCGCCAGCGGGCACCACGTCATCTGGCAAGGCAGTGGGCACCGAGTCACCAGGCACGACAGTGGGCTCCGAGTCAACTGGCATGACCGTGGGCACTGGGTCAGACATTGGATCGTCTGGCCCGACAGCGGGCATCGGGTCACCAGGCATGACAGCGGGCACTGGGTCATCAGGCATTGGATCGTCTGGCTCGACAGCGGGCATCGGGTCATCTGGCGTTGGATCGTCTGGCTCGACAGCGGGCATCGGGTCACCAGGCATGACAGCGGGCACTGGGTCATCAGGTACCGGATCGTCTGGATCGACAGCGGGCATCGAGTCAACTGGCCTAATAGGATCATCAGGCTGGATCAGTTCATCAGGCTGGGTAGAAACATCATGCTGGGTAGAGACATCAGGCTGAATGGAGGCATCAGGCTGAATGGAGGCATCAGGCTGAATGGAGGCATCAGGCTGAATGGAGGCATCAGGCTGGGTAGAGGCATCAGGCTGGGTAGAGGCATCAGGCTGGGTAGAGGCATCAGGCTGGGTAGAGGCATCAGGCTGAATTGTGGGCGCCGAGGCACCAGGCTGCACCACGGAAGGCAGGTTCTCAGATGGGAGGCTGACCGGTTTGGATACTGGCAGGATGGTATTGGTTGGAAAGAACTTTTGCCTTTTCCTGGTTTTAGTTACCGGAGCACTGTAAGTAAGCGCAGGTTTGTAAACGGATGGAGCAGCTGGAGACAGAGAAGAGCTGGAGGGTGGAACAGGGGAGGGAACAGTTGCTACAGAGGGCTTCTTTACAGGGTTAAAGGCAGGATAGGTGCAGCGAGTGGGAACAGGGTACTGACATGCGGTAGATAGCAGGGTATACTGGGCTGTAACTGGAGGTGCTGTTGGGAATGCAGGAATAGAGCTTTGAAGAAATAGATTAGAAGCAGGACTGGGTTTTTGCAAGCTGACTGAGGCTGGGTGTAACAAATCTGACCATGTCTGCAGTACGGGTTGAACAAAGCTCCGCTTACACAAAGCCTGTCTGACCAAAGACTGCACTGCGTTTATACAATCCCTTAATACCTGTGGTGAACATGCAGCATAATGCTCCAAGAAGCAATCCACATCATCCTCTAATAACCATACCAGGGACTCTACCTGGTCTGCACTAAATGGTGGCAAAAAGGCATTTCTGCTTTCAGGGGTACCAGATGAAGCCAACTCTAAACAAACCTGAATCAAAGATTGCACCTCAGAGAACTCTGTGCCCTGATCTACTAGAACATGAGCGTTCCGTATACATTCTAGCAGTTGATCCCGGGTATACTCCCTCAGAGCCTGATAAGCATATTCTCTGTCATAAAAAACCAGCAGCGACAAATACACAACCTCATCAAGATCCATCCTTCCCAGCAACAAGCCAAGATGGCTTCCCTGTGCAGCCACTTCTGGTCAGGATTGGCCTTGGTGTAATGTCAGAGCTCCGGGTATGACCAGAGGTATGTGAACTGACGCAGGGAAACGCAGGCTTCAGATAAGTTATAAACAATATAATTTATTAAAGACTAACAATACAAACATAAACGCAGTGCACCAAACCCCAAGCTAACACAAATACATACAACAAGGTGAAACAAACCCAAACCTAGACTGATACAGATACACAGGTACATACACATATAGAGCACAACGTAATCAGGCAGGCCGGGTCGATAACTATCGGGCAGGTAGGTACAGGAGGAGCAGGCGGAGAGAATGGTCAGGGTCACAAGCCAGGGATCAAAACAGGAGAAGTCAGCAGAGGTCAGGATCAAGCAGGGTCAGCAACAAGTCAGGCAGAGGCAGGAACAGGAATGCAGGTTACAAGATACAGGGGCCCAGGAAAAACACACACCAAGGCCCAGACTGCAGGTCTAGCCATCCCTTAAATACACCTGCATAATCAGCTTCAGGTGTTTGGCTGACTGCAGGGTTGAGTCTCTGATTGCTGAGAGCACCCGCTGGCCAGCCCTGGTACTGCAGCCCACAAGGCAGGTGAGTCCCACCATTACTGGCAAGTCCATTCCTGACACCTTGTCATTAAAGAAATAAGGTATTCAGAGACAGATGGTGTCAGGGATCACCACGACGCATGAGTCTGCACATGCGTAGGTGTCCGACAAGACATGCAGGTAGGCGGGCACTAGGACCCAGGCGCGCCTGTCACCTATGATGGCACTGGGCAGGCACTAGGACCCAGGTGCACCTGTCAGTGCCAGGCGGGCTATTTAAACCAGCCCTGCACAGACACAAGTTGCCCTATGGTCTTCTTACCCTGTTCCTGCTAGTGTGCTTCCTGCTGATTGATTTGTTGCTGACCCTGCTGGATCCTGACTTCGCTGACTTCTCCTGCTCTGACCCCTGGCTCGTTTGACTACTCTTCTGGACAATTCTACTGATATGAACTCCTGTTACCGAACCCAGCGAGTGACTTGACTATTCTTTGTCTGCTGCCTTGTACCATGCTGATCCCACTGTTACCGAACCGGCCTGTCTGACCACGCTTATTGCCCTGCTATCCATCCGCCCTGCACGGATCCGGTCACCACTGCTCAGGCCCATCCGCCTCTTCACGTCAGGCTCTCCACCTGTACACACTTCTGGCGGATCCCTCTACCACAGGTGGGTGTACTCAGGGGCCGCGACCTGGTCTCAGTCTGCTCCAAGTCCATCCCCACCATCAGGGGCCCTGGTGAACAGCAGACTGGGGCTTAGATTCCGCGCTCTGGGGAATCCTGTTCTGTGGAGTGCTAGAGGTACCACCAGGCGGTGTCTGACAGATGGTCATCAATTAGCATCTGAAGGGACTAGCTTCCTCTGGAAGTGACACCTGGGTGCTAATAAGATTTTGTCACCTATATGTAATCAGACTGCCATCTTCCTGAAGCTTAAAAGAGAAACACAGACATTTAGCCTCATGACACCAGGGGGGCTCCGAGCTGTCTACAGAGCTCTAAAAGTATATACATTCATCAAAGGAGTATGTTTCATCCCTCATAAAAGCTAAAATATTAGTTGCAGAGAGATGAAAATACTTCCTTCTGATGGGCACTTGCACTCTGTAGGCTACATCGGCATATAAAAACTATATTTGTGGCCTATGCAAAATGCCAGAAAAATTCAGGAAATGGTTATGTGGCGCTGGAGTGCGATAGCGGAACAGTGATTGGTACTGTCACGATCGGACTGATGCGCTGGTGTTGGAAATTCAATCCCTGACTTTGGGATTCAAGCCGGTCTTGGTCCAATTGACTTTGGGTAGGTCAGGACCCAGAACATCCTGTGGGCAGGTCCAGGAACACCCCCCCAGGGTCAATTGGCCAAGAACTAATGTCCCGCCTATGTCTATATCCCCATAAATTGAGGACTCTGACATTGGGACATGGTAATTCGTATGGAGCCGGTTCTATTTGACTGATGGATTGCTGACTCTCTGACTTGCTGCAGTCGCAGGATAAATCTTGGTAAAAGTTTTATTTCTGTCTTTTATTCCCTTTTATTTTATAGTGGATAGTCTATGTGTGTCTTCTTGTATTTTTTGTAACTTTTTATACTTTGTACATATTTTATGCCCAATTTTGGGATATTAAATCTTAAAATTATTAAGTGACTTCTGTGTACTTAAGCGGGCTCATATCTCTGGAGAGATTAGATTGTATTGTATGTTAGTGCTCGGTCAAGCTCATTGCCAATATGTGCAATTGTGTATGCAATTGCACTGCATGTGGGCAGATAGCGTGCAGATTGTAAAGGTAGCAGATCTGCCAGATGGAGATCTGTGTGTGTGTGGTGTCCCAACAGACCGTTCTGCGGTTAACCTCCCTAACGGTATTCCCGAGTGTAGCTCGGGGTAAAATGTCTGTACCAAAAGCGGTAACCCCAAGCTACACTCGGGCTTACCATGCAGCGCTGCATATGAAGTCCCTGCAGCACTTACCTTGTCCTTGGCTCCCGCGATGTGTCCCCTGCAGCATCCCCGGCCATCTCCTCCGGCAGATGCCGGCATCCGCCTCCTGTGTTCCGGTCCCTGTGACGTCGGGACGTACGGGCGCCGCCGCCGGCGGCGGGAAATTTGAAAATTTTTAAAAAATGTCATTTTTTTTCAAAACGATTTTACAAAGTAAAACATTGCTGTTTCAATCCATTTCACATACATTTTGTCCCTAGTGCTTTGTCCTGTCCCCTGTCTGCATTTTGATTGTTCTTTCTGCCTGGAAACGTAGAAAAGTCCATGGCGTCCAAAAAGTGTCCCTTTAGGTCAACAGCGGGTTTAGATCAGCTAGAGAACAGCGATAGTAAATCAGAACCACTTGCAGAATTGAGTGATAATGATTCGTGGAGAAATTCGTCATCAGACACTGAAAACAATTTTGCGACTTTGCTCAGCGATGTGCGAACTTGGCGCTATATTTCGAATTTCAGTGTTTTTGGTTTGATTATATTATTGAATTAAATGTATGATTTAGAATCTTGTTCAGACAGATTTCAGCGAGTTATTCCTAAAAATTACAGCCTACAATAAAAAAACTACATATTTCCATGCAAAATAATGGTACCGCTTTCAGCACCAAAAATATGAAATAATCATACTGCTAGGGAGGTTAAACTGTTGGGTGGTGGCCAGCTACCGTTTGTGGTGTGTCTGGTGTGGGGGTGTGTGGACAGTGGAAGAGTGATTAACACCGGGGTTCTAGCTATAGGATAGCTGGAAATATTTTTATTCAAAAATAGATCTTGCAACCAGCAAACATATTTTTTACAAAAGTATAAAAAATAAATAAATAACATAACATAACATAAACTTCCTACCAGAAATAAACAAAGAAAAAACTGGATACATCTCCAGGACATGATATGGCCTACCAGCATACATAAATAACATATCCCTTATGAGGAGAAACCTCACACACTTTAAATTATTCGCCTATATGGCGTTGATAAAACTAGAAAACTTACTATACTACCCAACAAAGGCTAAGAAACCTAGACCTTCAGGTGTCCGTGACCATTCTCAAAAAGAGACTTTCAACCAAAATCTAAGGGGGTGAAAAAGAGGAGAAAAGCAGGACAGCAACCACACCAAGAGATCAACAGACTGCCGCTACAGGCCTGATATTCCTCCACGCCTTTATCCAGACCCTTCGCCTCAGCCTGTCTTTCTCAAGACCCCGAATTTTCCCAACCTCACCAAGGATGTCACACACCACCACCTGAACAGGAAGGACTTTCTGCCGAATGGAAACCTGACACCGTGCATTCCAGGTGTAGTAACGGACAACTAGACAAACTAGAAACAGTGTGTCCAAATCAAAACCAGCATGACTTTCCAATGCCCCATATACCCACTCTGCATAAGACATGCAGTGCAGGAAAGGGATGTCCAGAGCCCTCCCCACCTCTTTATACACCTCTACATTGAAGGGACATTGAAGCAAGAAGTGGTCCATACTTTCCACCTCACCCCCACACTCCGTCCTCGGACAACCACGGTTATCCAGAGAACGGCACTTCAAATTTCCCCTCACGTAGAGCCTGCCGTGGAACGCAAGCCAGGCCTGGTCCCTAAACTTTAAGGGAATCCTCTCCATATTTAACAATCTCAGACCCTCCCGCAAAATATGGCCTGGGCAATCCTTCAAGGCCAGAGGTGCATGGAATGCCGAGGCCACGACCCTCTTCCTCAGGAGCCTCCCAGGGAGTGACCGGACCTCCTCCGCAGTCACACACCACCGCCTAAGTATCTTCAAACACGGGGCGACATAAGCCGGGAGCTTACCGTGCTTGACCCTCAGGCTTCTCACTGGCCCGCCTCTCTCCCAACAGCTCAGAAAAGGCCTAAACCAGACTTGGAAAAAACCTACCCATGCAGGCGGACTCTCTTTTAACATGCTACCAATATTATGTTTAATAAACAGCAGAGAGAAGAAAACAACTGGGTTGACCATACCTAGGCCACCCTCCCGCCTGGATCGGTACGTCACATCCCGCCTCACAAGGTTCAGCCTGTTTCCCCACAATAGCTGGAAAAAACAGCTGTAGACTCTCGTATAGAGAGATTCTGGCAAGAGACAGACGAAACTGACGTACAAGAAAATGGGGACCAAGTAAGTTTTAATTAGGTCAACTCTTTCCCTTAGGGACAAACGCCACCCCTTCCAGCATCTCACTTTATTATCAGCATCTGACAGCCTGGATTCCCAATTTGCTTTGCTATAATCCTCCGGGCCAAATTCGATGCCTAACACTTTGATCTTCTGTCGGGGCTCTGGGAAGACTTCCGGAAGCTCGAAGCCCTCACCTTCCCTGCCCATCCAGAAAACTTCACATTTATCCTGATTGATCTTGGAGCCTGATGCTTCTGCATACTGTTCCATCACCGAGACCACCTCCTGCGCCTCACTGGCCCCTGAGATGAAAACAGACACATCATCAGCATAGGCCACGACCCTCAAAGGCGGCTCACCAGTTGCACCCACCGGCACCCCGCCCAACACCCCGCCATCGAGCCTCCTAATAAAGGGATCGATGGCAAAGGCATAGAGCAGAGGGCTCAGCGGACATCCCTGGCGGACCCCCGAACCGACCTCAAAGGGCCGCCCAACCCAACCATTGACCAACATGAAGCTCTCAGCCCCTTTGTACAAAGTCTGCAACCAACCAATGAACCTCCCCTCCAGACCATACCTGTAAAGGAGATGCCAGAGGTACTTGTGGTCGACCCGATCAAAAGCCTTAGCTTGATCCAACGCCAGCAAGTACTTCCCACAGCCATCAGCCCTGCACCGCTCCAGAGCCTCCCGGACAGCTAACACCGCTGAGAAGGTGCTCCTGCCCTGGACCGAGCAGTGCTGCTGCTGTGAAAGTAGACCGTCTGCCACTGACGACAAGCGCCAGAAAAGGATCTTGGCCAGGATCTTTCTATCGACGTTGAGCAGGCTAATGGGGCGCCAATTCTCAATCATCGTAGAATCCTTACCCTTTGACAGCAAAATCACAGCTGACTTCCTCATGGAGGGAGGGAGTGAGCCCTCTTCAAGACAGCAATTAAAAACCTCCGCCAGGAGAGGTGCCAAGCGAGATTTAAAGGTCTTAAAAAACTCCGCTGTCAAACCGTCTGGCCCCGGTGTCTTTTTAATGGCCAAACTGTCTATCGCTTTGGCAACCTCTTCAACTATGATCTCACCTGTCAAAATTGTGGACGGGGTGTTATTCTCCAACCCTGGTGTAGAATCCAGGAAGCTTGACATCCCTGCCCGGTCAAGGTGCTTCTCCCTCAGAAGATTTTCAAAAAAAGCCCTCGAGACCTCCAAGATCCCTGACCTGGATTTTGTCACGGATCCCGTACTATCTTTCAGACCACTGATCGTTTTGGCTGCTATGCTCTGTTTGCAGTTCTGGTAAGGGTCGGGCGAGTGATATTTCCCATAATCCCTTTCCAGAACCAAAGAGGCATGCCGATCATACTGATGTTTCCTTAAGAGAAGCTTAACCTCTGAGATTGCCCCAGAATCTCCACCCTCTGAGACAAGGCGGTCAAGCTTCCTCCGCAACTGCTGATAGGCAATGTATTTCACAAGTTGTTTCTTCTTACCTAGGGCCTTGAAAAACCTGCTGATCCGCACTTTGGTAAGCTCCCACCACTCCGACTTACTGCCGCAGAAATCCAGGATGGTCTCCTGTGCTTGAAGAAAATCCTCAAAGGATCGTCTCACTTCTTCGTCCTCCAGCAGAGCCGAATTCAACCTCCAAACACCCCTTCCCTTCAGCGGCGCATCTGAAGCATTCAAAGCCACAGTCAATAAAAGGTGGTCAGAAAACTCCACTGCCCGACACTCAGGTGCCGAGAAAGCAGAGTCCCCCTTTAAAAAAAACCTATCTATCCTACTCTCACATCTACCTCTTCTAAAAGTGAACCCCGTGCTGTCCGGGCTGCACTTAACCAAGGCATCCACCAGACCTGCTTCCCTGACTATCGTATTTAAAAAAATGCTGTCATATCCCAGCCTGTCAGTGGAGCCTTTCCTGTCTTTGAGCCTAGTAATGGTGTTAAAATCACCTCCAAAGACAACCTGCCGGGACGTAAAAAGGAATGGCTTAATCTTTGTGAAAAGGCATTTCCTATCCCACGTAGACTGGGGACCGTATATATTAATAAGACGTAATTCCTGCCCCTTCACAAGGACGTCTAAGACCAAACACCTTCCAATCTCCACCTCAAGGACCCGCCGACACGTTACCATGCCGGAAAAAAGTACCGCAACTCCGCTGTAAAGCTCAGCCGCAAGAGACCAAAAAGATGGGCCACACCTCCACTCTCTTTTTGCCAGATGTAAATCGGCCAGGCAATTAAGCCGGGTCTCTTGCAAAAACAAAACATCAGCACCAATCTTGCTGAGCAAAAATAAGGCTGTACTACGAGCACTTACAGATTTAATGCTGGCAACATTAATGGTTGCCACCTTTATCGGAGCGGGAACTGCCATTAGGATACTTGAGATGGACGTTTCTTAACCTTTGTTTTCCCACCCTTTCCCGGAGGCCTAGACCTCTTTAGGGAACCCCCAGCATCCTCATCCTCCATCGGGGATAGGAACTCACCTATGTCCCCATCCTCCCCCGACAGAGTCCCAAACCTGTTGGTCAGATGTACCTCCTCTACATCTAAAGAGGAGAGGGAAGATGCAGGGGAAATTAAAGGCCTATTCCTATTTCCCTTCCCCACTACAGACCACCCATCCCCCTTATTCTCTGTCCCAGACCCCTCAACCCCAGGACCTGAGCCTGAACACTCCTGCTTACCTCCCGACATCCCATCCTCCTTCACCTGACTCCTCCGTCGACGAGGGAGCAAAACTGGAGAAGAAGTCCCTGAGGGCCCCGCAACCCCTGCTCCCTTAGCAGCCTCCTTGATTTTTGATTGGCTGGAGGAGGGAGACACACGAGGAGGGGCAGATGACAACTGGGAAGAGACAGAAACAGGGGGAATACTAACAACAGGGGGAATGACAGACACATTGGGGGACACACTAGGTGCCCCTGAGGCTGGCCCAGCATCAACTGTTGGTTCAACCAAAACCCGACCTGCCTCTACTTCCTTAGCCTCCTCAGCCTCCATTCTAGCCAGCTCTTCCATCACCCCTGGCAGGTTGTGCAGAGCCTCTGGGCAATTACTGTAAGAGTGACCCAACTCCTGACACAGATTACATCTGATTTGATTGCAGTCTTTAGCTACATGACCAACCTCTTGGCACAATGAGCATTTCAGTACACTGCACCCAGAGGCAAAGTGCCCTTTGCTCCCGCATCTGTGGCATACTTTAGGCTGGCCTGCATAAAAAATGACCAGCCTATCTTTGCCAATGAAGGCTGATGATGGGATATGACTCACTATGTTACCCTGCACTCGCAGCTTCACCACCGCTGTCCATCCCCCCGTCCATATACCCCTGTCATCAAGCTGTTTTCTCAATGGACTCAGTACTTCCCCGAAGCGACTCAACCATACTACCAGGTCTGCCGCCGGTATGGACTCGTTCCTGACGAGTATTGTGACGTTTTTGACTACCTGCTGCCTGGAGACCACCTTTGGCCTCAGTCCCTCCCACCTGGGGGTATCCCTCCACCCCCCTTCATACCTCTGCCAGAACAGATCAAGGCTCTCTGGCCTCACAAAGGAAACATCGTATTCACCTGTGCCAATGGGTGCAATAAAGGCAAATGTGTCCCTGGCACAGAAGCCCATGTCCAATATACGATCAATAACCTCCCTTCTAGTGGGGGTGGGACTCCCACCCTCCCACTTTATTTGTACCACATTCCTTCTCTTTATCACAGTGCCTGCCTCCCCAACTCGTGCCTCTGAGGACCTCACTGCACTCTGCCCACCTCTCACGGCTGCAGAGTAACTCAACACTGGCTTGGGAGCTGTGACAGATCTAGGGACAGAATGATCAGCTGAGCCGTGAGCTGGGACGGGTGCAGAGATGGGACCAGGGGTGGGACCACAGGCGGGTGCAGAAGCAGGAGCCTGGCCGGAGGTAGGGGTAGGACTAGCAACGGGAGCGGAGACCGGAGCAGAGGCGGGATCAGAGGTGGGTACACAGACTGCTGCCTGCACCGCTGTAGAGACGGGAACATGGGTGTGAACACTGGCAAGAGCCAGAACATGGGCGGGTACTGAGACGGGAGCTGCCATAGCAGAGGCAGAAACATGTGCGGGAACACCACTGGGAGCCATGACTGCAGCAGGGGTGGGTACTGAGACGGGAGCCGCCATAGCAGAGGCGGAAACATGTGCGGGAACACCACCGGGAGCCATGACTGCAGCAGAGGTGGAAACATGTGCGGGAAACCCACCGGGAGCCATGACTGCAGCAGAGGTGGAAACACGTGCGGGAAACCCACCAGGAGCCATGACTGCAGCAGAGGTGGAAACGTGTGCGGGAACACCAACGGGAGCCATGACTGCAGCAGAGGTGGAAACGTGTGCGGGAACACCACTGGGAGCCATGACTGCAGCAGAGGTGGAAACGTGTGCGGGAACACCACTAGCAGCCATGACTGCAGCAGAGGTGGAAACATGTGCGGGAACACCACTGGGAGCCATGACTGCAGCAGAGGTGGAAACATGTGCGGGAACACCACTGGGAGCCATGACTGCAGCAGAGGTGGAAACATGTGCGGGAACACCACTGGGAGCCATGACTGCAGCAGAGGTGGAAACATGTGCGGGAACACCACTGGGAGCCATGACTGCAGCAGAGGCGGAAACATGTGCGGGAAACCCACCAGGAGCCATGACTGCAGTAGAGGTGGAAACATGTGCGGGAAACCCACCAGGAGCCATGACTGCAGCAGAGGTGGAAACATGTGCGGGAACAGTAGCGTCAGCAGGGATGGAAACACTGTCAGAGCAAAGACCTGAAGCAGACACAGCTGCAGCTGAGTCAGGCACACACATAGGATCCAGGTCATCTAATACCACAATAGGCACAACATTACCAGCAGACATGACAGAACCGTCCATAGCTTTACTTACAGTCCCTGGTGCTTCCTGCAGCTTCACTGCTGCACCGCTCACCTCTCTCAAGCTGACTGCCTTCTCTATCTCACTGGGCAAACGCTCCAGTAGAACAAAAGCAGCTCTCTCCCTCCTCCTGGGTCTCACAGGTTTGGGAACCACATCATCCTCTGGGTCAGTGTCTGCTGAGGAAACCGCAAACTGTCTCCCCTGCAGGGGGGACTCCAGTTCCCCAATAAACTCCATCACCCCCTCTGTAGCTTCATCCGGCACCTCTGAAGCCCAATCTCTCACCGGCTGCTGGGGAGGGATAGATCCCTGCTCCTCCTCCACCGTCACGGCCTCCATGGCTTCCTCTTCATGCTGACACTCTGTTGCTGGGGCTGCTGCTGCATGATCGGAGGAATCCTCTGATGACAGGGTCTCCACCCGGCCTCTCCCAGATGCAAAGGACTTTTCCCGGGCAAGTTTAAATCGCTCCTCATTGACATACCGCTCTCTGAGGGCGCTGCTCGCAGCTTTGAGCGTGGCCACGAGGTCTCCTTGCACCCGGACGGCTCGCTCCATTTCCTCCAGCTTTGGCCGCATGGCCTGACGTTTTGTGCTCCGTACACGGTCATAGGCAGCCTTAAAACTCTTCAACTCCATCTTCATTTGCTTCAGCTTCTCCTCCTCGCTCCCAATCCTTCTGATATGAGATGTCACTCTCCCCCTGTAAGCCGTATAGTTTTCACCTGCTTTAGGACCTTTTCCCAGGTCCTCCACTGGCATGGCATCAGGACCGGTACTAAGTGTCCCTGGGGGGTCGCCTCCACCCGGATCACGGCCGGGATCCGCCATCCTTTTTGGGACGGGCTCCAAAATTGAGCCCCAGGCTCCAGATGAGGCCTGTGGAGCTCAGGACAGTCAACACACACACAGCAGTCTGCAACAACCACGCCCACTTCTTTCTAATGACGACCAGCTGTAGGATAGCTGGAGGGATCCTAGAAGGGTGTGTGATTGCTAGGCTGCTCCTCAACTCTAATCAGTGCACCAGATTGTATGTAAGATTTGTATCTGCCAGTGTGTGGTCAGCCATCTGGATTGGAGTGGAGTCTCCCTCCGGTGGTGGCCAAGAAGTAGTGCGGGCTGTGAAAGTATATCATTGCCGGTCTGATATACGGTTTTATATATTCAAAGTTAAGTCCCCCTTATTCCCTCTTACCCCAAGTCACGGCCGTACGTGCGTGCCTCGGTTAGCTAGTCGCTGTGGGTGTGGCGTGTGGGTGAAACCGTGACATGTACCATATTGCATGACTGCGCAATTGTTTGTTAAACTAGCGCAGCGCTGTATAGCGAAAAAATGGCGTAAATTGCAGTATCTATACCATAGTTTGTAGACGCTATAACTTTCACACAAAGCAATCAATATACACTTATTGGGATTTTTTTTACCAAAAACATGTAGCAGAATACATTTTGGCCTAAATTGATAACTAACTTTGAGTTTACTGTATATTTTTTATAGCTGAAAGTAAAAAATATTGTTTTTCTTCAAAATTTTTGGTCTTTTTTTGTTTAAAGCATGAAAAATAAAAAGCGCACAGGTGATCAAATACCACCGAAAGAAAGGTCTATTTGTGTGAAAAAAAGGACGTAAATTTCGTTTGGGTACAGTATTGCATGACCACGTAATTATCAGTTGAATTAGTGCAGTGCCGAGTAGCAAAAAGAGGCCTGGTCAGGAAGGGGGGTAAATCCTCAGGAGTGCAAGTGGTTAAATATTGGCACCACATTGGCATTATGCCAATCCAGTGGTATTATGCCAGTCATTAAAGAGTTCCTAAAAATTAGAAACAATGGCTTTGAAATGACAGAGCTCAATTCTTTAAGGACCCGTGGGTGTATGCCATCCGGTCCAGGTGCTTTATTCACCTTTATACTGTCTAAATATTTTTGGATCATATCAATTGTGAGCTAATGTGGATCATCTGGAGCTGTGTCAATACCATGCCCATTATGGACAAGAGTTCCCCCATGCTCCTTTGTATACACAGAGTTAAAGAAGGTATTTAATAAATGTGCCTTCTCTTTGTGCCGAAGACTCCCACTCTAGATTATTTTGTAAAGGGCCTACATGCTCAGACCTGACCCTTTTTCTATTAATATTTTTTGGGGTTGGTCCAGCTATCTTTTTCAATCTGTCGTTCATTTTCAATTTTTGCGGCCTTTATTTCCGTTTTGCATATTCTGTTCTATTCTTTCTAATGTTTAAATGATGATAGTGTTCCTTCATTTTTATATTTAATAAAAGCTTTTTTCCTATTATCTATAGCTTTTTTAACTTTGGCCGTAAGCCACATAGGTTTGATTTTTAGCCTTGTAAACTTGTTGCCCATGGGAATATATTTTGCAGTGTGTTCACATACAGTCTTTTTGAAGAACTCCCATTTCTGTGTTGTGTTCATCGATGCCAATATTCCCTCCCAGTCTAAGTCTTGGAGAGCAGCTCTGAGCCTTGGAAAATTAGAGTGGTTTTATTTTTCCGTATGTGCTCGCTGTTTATAGCTGACAATAAATGAAATCATGAAATGGTCACTGCTACCCAAATGTTCTTTTATATGGACATTCATAATAAGCTCTGCATGGTTTGAGATTACCAGGTCTAACAGAGCATCATTCCTAGTAGGGGCTTCTATGAACTGTACCATAAAATTGTCCTGTAGTAGGTTTAAAAATGTTTGCCCTTTAACTGTTCCTGCAGTACCATTTAGAAACAGTTAGTTTCTGGGTAGTTAAAATCCCCCATTATTATCACTGTCCCAGCCCTTGCATCCCTTTCGATCTGTGCAAGAAGCTGAGTCTCCACCTTCTCATTAACACTGGGAGGCCTATAACAAACTCCAATGATTACCTTTGTAGTACGCACCCCCATGTGCAGTTCCACCCATAATACTTCAGCCTCATCACACTCTCCACCAACTAGGTCCTCTTTCACACTCGCTCTGAGATCACTTCTCACATAGAGACAGACACCACCACCATTCCTATTTACCCTGTCTCTCCAAAAGAGAACATAGCCAGGAATATTAATGGCCCAGTCATGTGAAGAATGAAGCCAAGATTCAGCAATACCAATTAAATCATAATTCTCTTCATGCACCAAAGCTTCCAACTCACCTATTTTGCTTGGCAGATTTCTGGCATTGGTGAACACTTTGTTCACACGTATTATGCATATTTTTTATTTTCGTATAAATGGTACCAATTCCACTGGTTGTTTGTAACATGGGAACCTTCTTATCATCTGCCATAGCCTTCCCCCCATCTTTCCCCATTCCACCCACCAATAAGTACTGACCCCTGTCTGATCTGTCTACCCCATTATAATTTATTTCTCCCTCCCCCCTCCATCCTAGTTTAAATACTCCTCCAGCCTTCCCATAAACCTCTCCCCTAGCTCACCAGACCCCCTTCCATTTAGATGCAGACCAACTCTAGCAAATAGGTTGCACCCCAATAAAAAGTCAGCCCAGTGCTCTAGAAACCCAAATCCTTCCCTCTTACACCAGGTCTTCAGCCATGCATTGAGTTCTCTAATCTCCCCCATCTTTCCTGAGTTGCACTTGGCACAGGTAATATTTCAGAGAAGATCACCTTGGAGGTCAATCCCTTCAACTTGCAGCCTAGTTCTTTAAATTTATTCTTAAGGAGCCTCCACCTTCCATGTATTCTGTCATTGGTTCCAACATGAACCAAGACAGCTGGGTCATGCCCAGCCCCTCCCAGTAATTTATCACCCGGTCCACCACATGCTGAACCCAGGCACCAGGGAGACAGCAAACCATTCAGTTGAGGCGATCCTGGCAACACATTATTCTATCAGTCCTTCTGATTATAGAATCCCCTACTACCACCAGCTGTCTAGGCCTTCCTGCACTACCCTCACCACCCCTCCCAGATGGTCTGCCCTCCCGTCTGTTAGGGATAGCAGTGACATCCAGGGCTGCCACCCCTGAGCTTACCACCCCCACATCTTCACCCAACTTGGCAAATCTGTTTGGGTGCACAAACCCTGGGCCAGCCTTCCTTTTCTGTGGGCCCCTTCCACTCCCTCTCATTACAGTAACCCATCTTCCTACCTGACAATCCTGGTTAGCCCTCCGCCCTCCACATCAATCCCATTAGCTACCTGCTCAGAGAGCAGAAGACCCCTTTCAAGGTTATTGGTTCTGCCCAGTGTTACAACTTGCTCCTCCAGATCTCTAACATAGTTTTACTTCATATAGTAAGTGCAATACAGAGGATGTGTTTTCAGTCTTTTTAAGTTTAAAAAGACAAAGACTTTTCTATGCGCTGTGTCTGCTTAGAAGGTGAGAGAGGGTACAGTAACAACTAGCATCAAAATAGGATGGGAACATAGAACATAGCAAATAAATATAAGCAAGGATGCTGTGGCAGCCCAGCTGTTATACATTCATTAACATCTGAAAGTACCTATATGCTACATGTCTCTCAGTAAGGCCTTAATGTGAATCTGTGCCCACACTGTGCACACTAAAACATTTACATATTGTAAACAAAAAGGAAAGCACTTTAAAACAAGCCCTCATTTACCCCTGTAGCTATAGGAATTTGTGTGAGTACAATATCATGTCAAATTGGAGAATGGCAGTTAGAGTATAGTTTGGAAGGTAAGACTAGACCTCAGGATTACTAAAAGTATAAGTGCCACTTAGGGTTTTCACCCTTACAGGGCGAGGGGCTCCAAGACATGTGTCATACAGGGAGACTTGTTGGTTTTCTCAGAATTATTAAATCCTGATATGGATCAGGAGGCTTCATAGAAGCCTGGGAGGCATGAAGTCTCCAGCCTTGAGGCAGGCCATAAATGAAGTTTTTTTTTGTTTTTTTTTAGTTAAACGAGCAGGTAGAACGAAAAGAAAAGAAAGAATTAGATTACCCTATCAACACACTCAGTGTTGATGGGGAAATCCTTCCCACGAACCTATTGTATTCTGGCAGCAGAAAGAGTTGTCTGCTGTCAGGATACAGTGATGTTGGCTGTAGCTGGTGGAACTGATCGAGCAAGAAACCTGACAGGCTGGTTGTACAGAAGTCTATCTACTGATCAACTTCTGTACAGCCAGCCTGCCCAAAGATAGATCATGATCCATCTATGGCCAGTTTAAGTCCGTGCTTCATAAGCAACTAGCTTCCACTGATTGTGCAGCTGTGCATAATCCCTTTGTGTTTGGGAGTGACTGTGAGTCAGGGCTCCATCATGGGAAAGAGAATGACTCCACCCTCCCCAGAAATGCATGTGGCTGCAAGGTAGCAGCTAGAGGTGCACGTGTGCACAAGAGAGTTTGAGTACTGTCTGGAGACAATGGCCTAAGCCTGTGGGCCAGAGCAGCAGCACTGCAAGAGTAAGCCTTGAGGCAGAGTATTGGTTTGTGGCTTCACATGAATTTTCCCGTTGTGGAACACTCATGTGCTTCTATTAATGAAAGTGGGCAAGGAAAGCCCTAAAAGGAAAAATTGGTAAGTAGACTGTGTCCTTAGAGAGCTACATTGACCGAATCACACTGTAGAGCAATTCATCTTCAAACTTCAAAGCAGAAGCCCTGAAATCTTAGTTCTATACTTATTACTTTCTATTGTACCAGAATCTTGTCATGGACTTTATTTTGATATTTGAGATTGAATTATTTCAGAGTACAAGCTTCCAGAAGAGACAGGGATAGCTTATTGTAAAGTTTCTTTCTTGCCTGTTGAGTATATGTGTATCCAGGTGCTGGGCCACAGCAATATGGTGAAGGCCTTTTATTCTTCTCTCTCTCTCTCTACTGAGAGAGTGATGTTATGCTGCACCATTCTCTTGCAGCAGAGTGAGTGCTAAAACCAAGCAAGCCCATAGACTTCTATGCGGAGCACTGAGAATCCTGGGAGTTGTGGTTTGAGACAGCAGTCATATAATGGGACCAATTGACTCCTTACACCTCAGATCACAATAGGCACTGTGCTGTAGGAGTATTGAGAGATGATTTTTATTAAATTGCCCAGGAAAGTTCTTCCTCTTGGCACCGAGGGAGTTAGAGAGAGAGAGCTCCTGTGTCTGAATATTCGCCTGTCAGCAGGAGACCATATATCAGGACCAGGATCTGAACCCACAACCTCTGCTGCATCTGGCAGTAACTATTCTTGCTGAGCCACCTAAGATACTGGACAGCTCCCTGGAGAATTCCTTGGACAATCTTGCCTTGTACCTTGTTTCTGGTGAATCTTGAACTCTTTGCTCCTCCCACGAACTTCTTAATTATTCCATTCCTTTGTGCATCCTGTTTGCCAGATTATTGTGCTCTCTCCAGCCGATATCTTGCTGTTTTGCGTACGTGCAGCTGTCTTTATCTTCACTACCACTCAATACTGACCTTTGGATTGTTTCTGGACTATACTTTTGCTTGATCCCAGCCTGCAATCATTCCTTGTCGACCTTTGGCTTGTTTCTTGACTAAACTTCCACTTGATCCCATCCTGCAATCAATTCTTATTGACTTTTGGCTTGTTTACTGATTATGCTTCTGCATGATTTCTACCTGTTACATCTGCTACTGGACCCCATCTTGCTCACCTCCAAGTGGGGTGCGCCTGGGGACTGTGATCTGGTGCTAACATGCAGCAAAACCCATCTCTATCAGGAGCTCTGGTGAATACCGGTTTGTGCTTAGACCCCGCACCTCGGGTGAGCTGGTGTCATCCGCCAGGGTGACCTGTTTGTGTACTTATTAGCTGGTCGGATGGAGCCTCTGTACTACTATAGCTACTGGTCTCTGAGCTTGACCTCTGACTGTGACACCATACCAGCTGAGTTCTGAGACTGGGAGTAAGGACACCCAAAGGCAGCACAGCACCACTCGCATTACAGCACTTGCACTTCTGCTGCAGGGAGACTGGAACATCCACTTACTCTCAGCTTCCCATTGCTGATCACTGAAGGCTTTCAGTGAAAGACAGAGGGGGGGGGGCCCCCTTATACAGCGAGGGGCCACCGCAGCATCTCAGGGACTGGTGACAGGGCTATTCGTCATTGCTGACACTGCTAGCAGGGACTGAGCCACTGAGACCAGAACACCAAATGTACCCAGTGCATACTGCACCCATATTGCACTCATTCTAAACCTAGACTGCACCTATACCAACCCTGTCCTGCATTATACTGAACCTTTACCGCATCTGAACCAGATCTACCTTGCACCTGTGCCGAGACTATCCTATACCTATACTGCATGCAGACTAAGTAGGGCTGTCGTTAACTGCACCACCGCTCTTAAAGGGCCCAAATGATATCCAGAAGAAGATCTCAAAGGACTGCACTTCCTGCATTAATTATTCTGCAAGTCCCCTTTGTTCCCCTGCCCCAATACCCCCACCCCCATCCTCCTTTTCTTTTGGAGAGTGCATACCCAGTCAGTCTAGGAATAAGCCTTGGCTTATTGTTACTGTATATGCTAATCTGAACACCAAATGCCATCCTATGCCTAGTCCCTACTGTTAATCAATTTATGCTTTATCAATTGTTGTATTACCATTGTTAATCTATTTTATGCTTCCCTAGTTACCAACCCTATTGAGTGACAGTATATTAGGTTTGCCTTTACTACCTGATTTGGTGCCTGATTTTTTTTATATAGTGCTACTACTGCGTACTAAGTATAACCTTCGGTGATTTCCTGTGATATTGTATGTTTATACTGTACACTCACACCTTGGTGTGTTAGAAGGGCTGAAGGTTTGTGGAAAAAACTGAGGCAAACAACAGAAGACCCCTCCTAGTCTGTGGTTCCTATGGGGGGGTGCTACATATGTAAATACTTTTCTGGTCATGGCTGGGTACAAGTGCACTTTAAATGAATACATAATTACTGATTCCCTTTAAAGAAGTGCAAACATGTACCTAAACGGGAGATCCTGGGATGACGAAGATGGCTTCTTGCACAATTCCAGTCCTAGCGCCCCTGGAAGTTGAAACTGGGTCTGCAAGGTGATGGAAGGGCACAAATACTAGGGTGCAGAAACTGAGGACAAGCTTGAATACAGCTGAAAGTACACTGAGGATACACCAAGTTCAGTCATGAGCTGAGCTGATTCACAAGCCAGGTTCAGTAACAGTCAAGCAGGAAGGCGCCACATTGTAGTCAGAATAAAAGTGGCATTACACTCGTTTCTGGTGTTTTTACCTACAGGTAAGCCTATAATAAAGTTCACCTGTAGGTAAAATTAATAACTCCTAAATGTGATCTCCTAAACTTCTAAAGATATTCCAGAGAATAGCCATCGGTGGCATCACTGGCACATGCACTCTGAAGGAATTGCATACTCATGCCGTTCTATCAGAGCTCTGTGCTGTGGCCATGACTCCCAGCGCAATTACAGCCTATGTGTGCATGGACACATATGATAACATGCTGGGGGGCTTACTGGCTGTAGAAAAAAACCCATCAAAAGCCAAAAACAACAGCTGTAAAAACGTCAAATGTGCATGAGGACTAAGGGATAATTTCACTTTTTTGGGACATCTTACATGTTCCACCCGTATTCACTTTTTGGAACATGTAACATGTTCCAGCTCTTGCCGCCTCTCCCCCCAAAATCCACCTCAATGTGACAGCACTCCACACTAAGTGGTGTATTTAGGTTTTGTGCTACCCTAGGCAACACAAAAATTGGCTCCCCCCCCCCATGGAGAGACCCTGACACCCCCCTCCTTCACGAAGAGAGCCTGACATTGACCAACAACAACACAGCCCCCCCCAGCAAGAGAGCCTTCCACTACCACCGCCTCCCATACACTGGCAACCCCCCCCAGCGAGACACTGACCTTCACAGCTCTGGACATCCCTGGGAACAAGAGTCATGCTCTGCATACACCATCAAGCAGCCTGCAGCCTCTCTCAGATCCCACCTGGTCCCCGTGCTGCTTGCGCCCCTTTTTCCATCCCTTCTTTCGGGGGATGGTGCGCTGCCGCCCGGAAAAATCTCACCCTAGGCAAATTCCTTGTTTGCCTTGTGGTAAATACACCCCTGACCACACCCATTTTCACAATTCAATTACAGCGCTGCCATGCAGGACTGCACCCACACGGCCACATCATTCATTAAGTCTCCTGTGAATGAATGAACTTCAGATACCGTCAGCCACTGTGGCAAACAGCTTGTTGTTCTGAATGAACTGCACGGGCACTGATGAGCGCCCTTGTAGTTAATTCACAAGCACTGAAACTTTCAAACTGACAGCCTGGGATGAAAGCTGCAGGCCTTGTCTGCA
This sequence comes from Staurois parvus, assembly GCF_062004578.1. Classification (NCBI taxonomy): domain Eukaryota; kingdom Metazoa; phylum Chordata; class Amphibia; order Anura; family Ranidae; genus Staurois; species Staurois parvus. The sequence goes on from NW_028318690.1 coordinate 2,051,920, forward strand.
GGAGCGTGACATTGCACATGTGATCCACTGGTTACAGGTGCAATGCTTTCCAGGCTCCTACAGGAAAAAGTAATAAATGCACATTTTTTTCCTTCAAAAATATGTGCATTTATTATTTTTTCTACAAAAGTGAACTTATCCTTTAAATAGCCTGCTTGGCACCAGTATCTGTACAGGTCATGCCCACATACATGCACGCCATGATGTGTGCTTGCTGATGCACATACATGCGCACAAACCCACACATCTAGTTATGCATCTGTGCCTGCAGACATGCGCATGCATATTAGCCTGATGCATGACATGCTGTTCCTGGCAGCAAACATCTCACTGACTTTTATGTGAAACGTCTTTAATTAATGTACAGAAACTACATCAGTATTTCATTTACTGTACATCAAACCTAATGTGCCATTGAGACCGTACCATTATGTGATTAACACTGTTGCCTTAAATGCACCCCCATATTATCTTTACCGTGTGTATTCTTCATAGGCAGTTCCTGTATATTACCTTGTATTGCATTTGCCTTCCCTGTGGGAAACTATTGAACCTGTTCATTAATTAGACAGTTCAAATCTCACCTCAGATGCATTCTAGTGAATTCTACTTTCCCCTTGTGCACTATGCTAGTTATACCACAGAGACTGTATAACCACAATAGAGAAAAATCATAAACTGAACAAACTCAGTATATCATCTTCCAACCCCCCATTGGGCATTTTAGAATTTACAATTCCACATACACAAAATGTTGCAATACTTGTCAGGGCGGTCAGATATACTGTACTAAAATATACTATACTGCAGCATTGTTTCCTTAGGAGCTAAATACTGAGGTATATGTTTGTATACAGATCACAATTATTACTGCAGTTCAGCTGCACAAAGATATTTCACCTTATCAATCTACAGTCAGGTCCATAAATATTGGGACATCGACATAATTCTAACATTTTTGGCTCTATACACCACCACAATGGATTTGAAATGCAACGAACAAGATGTGCTTTAACTGCAGACTGTCAGCTTTAATTTGAGGGTATTTACATCCAAATCAGGTGAACGGTGTAGGAATTACAACAGTTTGCATATGTGCCTCCCACTTGTTAAGGGGCCAAAAGTAATGGGACAGAATAATAATCATAAATCAAACTTTCACTTTTTAATACTTGGTTGCAAATCCTTTGCAGTCAATTACAGCCTGAAGTCTGGAACGCATAGACATCACCAGATGCTGGGTTTCATCCCTGGTGATGCTCTGCCAGGCCTCTACTGCAACTGTCTTCAGTTCCTGCTTGTTCTTGGGGCATTTTCCCTTCACTTTTGTCTTCAGCAATGCATGCTCAATCGGATTCAGGTCAGGTGATTGACTTGGCCATTGCGTAACATTCCACTTCTTTCCCTTAAAAAACTCTTTGGTTGCTTTTGCAGTATGTTTTGGGTCATTGTCCATCTGCACTGTGAAGTAGCGTCCAATGAGTTCTGAAGCATTTGGCTGAATATGAGCAGATAATATTGCCCAAAACACTTCAGAATTCATCCTGCTGCTTTTGTCAGCAGTCACATCATCAATAAATACAAGAGAACCAGTTCCATTGGCAGCCATACATGCCCACGCCATGACACTACCACCAACATGCTTCACTGATGAGGTGGTATGCTTAGGATCATGAGCAGTTCCTTTCCTTCTCCATAAAATGCCCCAAGAACACTCTGGTACAAGTTGATCTTGGTCTCATCTGTCCATAGGATGTTGTTCCAGAACTGTGAAGGCTTTTTTAGATGTCGTTTGGCAAACTCTAATCTGGCCTTCCTGTTTTTGAGGCTCACCAATGGTTTACATCTTGTGGTGAACCCTCTGTATTCACTCTGGTGAAGTCTTCTCTTGATTGTTGACTTTGACACACATACACCTACCTCCTGGAGAGTGTTCTTGATCTGGCCAACTGTTGTGAAGGGTGTTTTCTTCACCAGAGAAAGAATTCTTCGGTCATCCACCACAGTTGTTTTCCGTGGTCTTCTGGGTCTTTTGGTGTAGCTGAGCTCACAGGTGCTTTCCATCTTTTTAAGAATGTTCCAAACAGTTGTTTTGGCCACGCCTAATGATTTTGCTATCTCTCTGATGGGTTTGTTTTGTTTTTTCAGCCTAATGATGGCTTGCTTCACTGATAGTGACACCTCTTTGGATCTCATCTTGAGAGTTGACAGCAACAGATTCCAAATGCAAATAGCACACTTGAAATGAACTCTGGACCTTTTATCTGCTCATTGTAATTGGGATAATGAGGGAATACCACACAGCTGGCCATGGAACATCTGAGAAGCCAATTGTCCCATTACTTTTGGTATCTTAACAAGTGGGAGGCAAATATGCAAACTGTTGTAATTCCTACACCGTTCACCTGATTTGGATGTAAATACCCTCAAATTAAAGCTGACAGTCTGCAATTAAAGCACATCTTGTTTGTTTAATTTCAAATCCATTGTGGTGGTGTATAGAGCCAAAAATGTTAGAATTGTGTAGATGTCCCAATATTTATGGACCTGACTGTATATGTAGCACCCTCCTAGATAGCTAGGGGATCTAAATTAGATTTTCAGCTAGAAAGGCTGAGCAGCAGTCTGGGCTGAGTTAGAAAGGGCTATTTTAGGTCAGGCATGGGAGTCTCTGCAGACCAGTTCCTTGACACTTTCCCCTGCTCTAGAGATCTTGGAGAAGATTCTAGAAGCAGTGGGCGGAGGTGAGGAGGGCCTGGCTTACATATTTAGAGGATCTTGGCCAATCCCCAAGCAGGAGGCTTGGCATGGGGCCAGGACAGCATTTAAATGGGATGCAGCCTGCTCAAAAGCAGAAGAGTTTAGGTGGAAGATGAAGTGAGAGGCTGGAAAGTAGGAGCCTGGGAGGGGGCCCAGAAGGGAAGGGGCATACCTACAGGCAGAGAAGCTGGAAAGGAGGAAAGCTCAGGACCTTATCGGCTCCCAGAACAAGGGCAACCTGTGCAGTAGGGAAGTAGAGGCTAAGCAAAAGACCTGAGAGCAGCCACTGACCCATCAGCTCACAGACAGAGGACTGAGTTTGCCTGGGGCAGCACTTTTTAGGGGGGCAGCACTGCTCCTTGGAAGAAGGGACAAATGCAGCATGGAGACCAGATGGGATCTGAGATAGGCTGCTTGATGGTGAGAGTCCAACTGTCATTGCCGGGGATGTCCAGAGCTGTTAAGGTGTCTGTCTGTCGTCTGGGAGGTGGGTGTTAGTGAAAGGCTCTCTTGGGTGGGGGGGTGATGGGGCAAGGGTGTTGTTGGTCACTGTCAGGCTCTCTCCGTGGGAGGGGGTCTGGTGTTGGTCAGTGTCAGGTTCTCTACGCTGGGGAGAAGGGGCGTCCACTTTTTGTGTTGCCACTGCCTACACCCCTGGGTCAGTAAGGTGAAAGCACACTCTCCTGGGAAACTGGATTAGCTGCTACCCGGCACTGTCTTCTAATTAAAGTGAAAGGCACTGGATCCCCTGCCCAGGGATTCACCTAGTACAGCTGGATAAAGGAGTATCTGGGGTCTGGGGAGGTACACCAGGAGATACTAGCTAGCTCTCCAAGAACAGTATTTTTTGCTGGTAAAGAGACATAGTTCCAGGAAAATTGTCCTCAGTTGCCATTGGGTATCCGATACATCCCTTACCCCATCCATGTTCAATTCCACTAAAACAATACAAACAACCATGTAAGTCTGTGTGGAAAATGAGTGTTGCCTCGCTGTGCAGGACTAACTGGGGACCCAAAACTCAGCAACTCCTATGGGGGTAGTGCTACACATAAAATAAGTGTGAGTGTGTGATCTCGATCAGAGATTAATCTGGAATTGCGTATAGATCTCAGAATCACAGATGAAGCAGCTGGACAGTTTTTGTCTGGTTTGTCATAGTTGTTGCACTTTTAGCTATAATGGTTTCGTGTGTTTGGACCCTTAGCCCTGGTGCACACTGTGTGGGCTTGTTGTGGGAATCACATCTGTTCGTGTACCTGCAGCCAAATTGTGCCGCTCTTACAAGGGGCTATCATTCATTTGGAATGGCACCCCCAAGCATCTCAGCCCACAGCGTGTTTTCAAGTGTGGGAACTGCAGGGAAATAGCATGGTCAAAAAGACCATGGGATTTCCCTGTGGCCTCATTTTCAAAAAGGTGCATGCACCCTTTTTTTTTTTTTGCAGAAAGAGCAGGCACAGCAGCTCTTTCAGGTGAATGGGCTTCCGTGTCCGCGGAAACACGGGCTGCACAACCCGCACAAGTTTGAACCAGGGCTTAACGATCATGTGCTTTATTATTATCATTATATAGGATTTAAATAGCACCAACAGTTTGCTCAGTGCTTTACAATTTAAAGGAAGACAATACAGTTCAATACAAGAGGATTAGGACGGCCCTGCTCCTTGGAGCTTGGAGGGGCTGGTGGTACAAAAGGTAATAACTGTGGGGGATGGACTGATAGGAGGAATAGAAGATTCCGTTATTAGCTGAAGGCAGGATAGGCTTCCCTGAAGAGATAGGGTTTCAGAGATCACCTAAAAGTGAGCAGAGTAGGCGACAGTCTGATAAATTGGGATAGAGAGTTCCAGAGGATGGGGGAGGATCTGGAGAAGTCCAGGAGACGAGCATGGGAGGAGGAGACAAGGGAGCTAGAGAGCAGGAGTTAGTTGGAGGAGTGGAGAGGATGGTTTGGGTGATATTTTGAGACAAGATTGGTGATGTAATTTGGGGCAGAGTTATAAATGGTTTTATATGTTGTTAAGGTTTTGAATTTTATTCATTGGGCAATGGGAAGCCAGTGGAGGGATTGGCAGAGAGGGAAGGCAGATATGGAACGGTTAGTAAGGTGGATGAGTCTGACAGCAGCATTCATGAGATAACCAGGGAGTGAATAAGTTGCTTAGTAGTTTCAGAGGTTAAGAACGGGAGTATCTTGGAGATGTTGCAGAGGTGAAGTCTACAATATTTTGACAGTGAGGTCCCCTGGGTGGGGGAGAATATTGGTCAAGTGTTGGGAAGGGTTAAGTGTTAGGTTGAGTGTTGAAATATATCCAAAGCTAAAACATTTTTTTGCTTTGAACAGAAAAGGACATAGTTAAGACTTTTTTCTGTACATGGGCTCAATTCACTAAAAAATATCTCATGAGATAAGTGAATCTCGTGACACATTTTTTTAATTATCTCATGAGATAATAAAAATGTCAAATTCACCAACACCTTATAAGGTATTTACCTTAACCACTTGAGCTCCAGAGGATTTACCCCCCTTAATGACCAGGCCTCTTTTTGCTACTCGGAGCTGCACTAATTCAACTGATAATTGCGCAGTCATGCAATGCTTCACCCAAACGAAATTTACGTCCTTTTTTTCACACAAATAGAGCTTTCTTTCGGTGTAATTTGATCACCTGTGCGCTTTTTATTTTTCATGCTATAAACAAAAAAAGGCCAAAAATTTTGAAGAAAAACAATATTTTTTACTTTCAGCTATAAAAAATATATATATCCAACAACCATGCAGCGCTAATACGTACAATAATGCATGCAAATAATCATTTGGTGCAGGTAATAACTAGTGAAGTGAACACCACTTGATATTAGAAAGGATCTTAATAGTTATCTAAAAAGTCCAGGAGTACTAATAATGATGAATATAACTCATTTAACAAGAATGTTCTTGCGGTGCATAATAAATAAGAAAATTGACACAATATGTGACTTTTGTGACCATATTCCTCCCGCAGAAATGAGTGTAGATTGCACTAACCAGAGAGCGCAATCTTAATGCGCATTTGAGTATTAACCAACTCCTGGTCATCCGGCTACTGCAAACTGGAACTGGATCACAGAGTGGTCATCTGGCCTGCATCAGCTGGGCAAACATCACAAATATAAAAAATATATAGTAAACTCAAAGTTGGTTATAAATTTAGGCCAAAATGTATTCTGCTACATGTTTTTGGTAAAAAAAAATCCCAATAAGTGTATATTGATTGCTTTGTGTGGAAGTTATAGCGTCTACAAACTATGGTATAAATACTGCAATTTACGCCATCTTTCTGCTATACAGCGCTGTGCTAGTTTACCGGACAATTGCGCAGTCATGCAATACGGTACATAAATGAAATTTACATCATTTTTTTCCCCACAAATTGAGCTTTCTATCGGTGGTATTTGATTGCCTGTGCGGTTTTTATTTTTTGCGGTATAAAAAAAAGGCTGACAATTTTGAGGAAAAAAACCCCAATATTTTGGACTTTTTGCTATAAAACATGTCCAGTAAAAAAAAAAAGCAAAAATCAAATTTAGTCATAAATTTCTGCCAAAATGCATTCTGCGACATGTCTTTGCTAAAAAAAAACCCCAATACGTGTAAATTAATTGGTTTACGTGAAAGTTATAGCGTTTACAAATGGTGGGAAAGATACTGGGATTTTTAGGTTTTTTTTATACTAATATTGGCGGCGATCAGCGAATTATGGCGGCGATCAGGGACTTATGGCAGCGACCAGCGACTTATGGCGGGACTGCGGCAGACATTCTGACATTGGGGGGTACTGACTTGGGGTCACTGACATCCCCAAAAACACTAATATAGTGATCAGTGCAAAAAAAAAAAACACTGACACTGTACTAATGGCAATGGGGAGGAAGGGGTTAACTTTATTTTGCAGGGAAAGGTTATAGGAGTGAGGGGAGTGTTTTACTAGGGGGCGGGGGTGTGTACTGGGCTGGACAAGGCTGATCGAGAAAGAGAAACTGTTCTTTCTCGATCAGCTCATCCTCGAGCTGACAGGGAAGTGACAGACAGCACGGCTACTGCAGCTGTGCTGTCTGTTACGGTTTGCCGCCGATCGCCGGGAAACGGCTGCTAAGGAACGGCTGTGACCCGGCGACTCACATCTGCGGCGGAGATCCACGGGACAGATAGGGCGGCGGCACGCCTCGCGCGCGCCCCCTATTTGTTTACAAAACACACGTTTTAAAACGTGGTTTTGCCTGCGAGTGCCGCCCTGCCGCCGTATATATATACAGTGGCTGGGCGGCAAGTGGTTAAAAAGCAAAAACGTTTGGTAAATACCTCATAAAACGGCATTCAAGTCAATTCACAAAGGAAATAAATAAATGCATGATTATAAATAAGTAGTAGTCCAGGCATGAGGTAAAGACTGTAAAAATATAATAGCCAATTTGGAGTAGGCTCTACCTTTGTGGAGCAGTTCTCTCCACAGTAGTATATAGAAACCGAAATATGGAAAAACACAGAATCATTCGGTCTTAATTGAAGTGGTAGTAAAGCATAATAAAAAAAAAACAAAAAACTTCTCCCTGCAAGTTAAGAGCATAATGTGCTAGTCATACTAGCACATTGTGAAAGACTTACCTAACAATGAAGCCCTCCTGCAGAGCGCTGTCATGGCTCTGAGGCTTCCATCTTCACCGGTCTTCCTTACTGGTTCGCAGGCAGCGGCCGTTTGACTGGCCAAGCCACGATGACGTCACTCCCGAGCATGCAATTGTTGGTGCCTGCTTAGCTGGTGCCTCTGAGAATGACGTTGCCTAGTTGCGATGTAACGAGATACAGAATTAACCTCTTCGCACCGGCCTCACGCAAATGTGCGGCCTCCTGGCGTCTGGGCCTTGATGCTAAACGGCCGCACTTTTGTGTGCAAGTAAGATAAACATATGTGCTGAGAGCGCGCACCCTGCACGCTCCCAGCAGACATGTCTGGTACTCCTGAAAGGTCCCGATCTCCTCTTTCAATCTGGACCTTTCCCGATCATGTGACCGCTGTGATGACAAATCATTGTGGTCACATGACCCTAAAACCCCACCCCCTGAAACCCTTAAAGGGCCGGAAGGAGCCGTCACCAAGGGGTTAAAGGTTACTATGGCACCAACAGTTTACTGGAAAACGTCTGATAAGCATAAAGCGCAGTCGACATGGTCCACTGACCGAAAGAGATAAAAAAGGACATTGCGCAGGATTGTGACACGGAAGAAGAAAACAACTGCTACAAAAGTGACTGCAGAGCTCAATCTCAGTCTTCCTGCGTAATGTCCTTTTGCATCTTTCAGTTAGTTGACCATGTCGATCCCACTTATGCTCACCAGATGACGTCCCAGAAACTGTATATGCCATCATAACCTTTGATACTGTTCCTCATGACACGGCAAATAAATTGGCCACTTCAGTCACAGAGGCACCAACTAAGCAGCACCAACAATTTGCCCTCTTTGGAACTCAGTAAGCTCTGACACGACTCCGTATTACTAGAAGCACACGCAGTGAATGAGGAAAATGAGGCTTTTCACCTGTTAAATAGGTGTCTCATCACACAGCAGAAGAAAACTAATGTTACATCATTTCCACTTTTAATGTGAACTATGTCATCACTTTCACACCTGTGAATCATGTGGTGTTTCCATTTTTTTGTCCAACCCCTGTACTTTACAATCACTTTAATTTTCATTCAGAGCTGGTGAGATTGGGAATGGGCCTATGAAGAGCTTCCCGTGTTGTGGGCCAAGTTATGTTGAGAATAGTTTGTATCATAGTACTGATTCATATTAATTAGCACATTCTTTTCACACGTCCATGAGCCCTGAAGGTGCCCTCAGCATGACTGTCGGCCAGCGACCTGTGAGAGAAGCGAGTGCCCTCAGCACTGACCCAACACAGCCACACTGCACTTCCCTGCGGTCAGGTCTCAGCTCCCTCCCTGAGGCCATCCAGCCCCTGTGTGAATGTCGGCAGACACAGCCTGCTCCCAGCTATCTCCCCGACTCCTCCCGTGTGAGTGGAGAGCCGGCGTGGTGCATGCTGGGCCGGGACATCCCCCTTCCCGCGCTGTGTGAGCCGCAGAGTCTGCGCTGCCGCCGCCATGTTGCCAGCAGCCGCTACCGTCAGCCTGTAGCCGTGCTCAGCTTGTGTCCTCCCTCTCCCCTCCTCCCTCCCTCACAGTCCGGAGCCGCCAGGAGGAGGCCGCCCGCCGAGTCACCGACAGCAGGGAGCGGCCGCCCCAGCCCGAGCCATGTCCACCAAGGACGGTAAACACTCCACCACCGAGCGGGCGATTAAATGTGAGTGTGTATGTGTGTGTCTCCTCCCCCAGCCCTCGGCCGGCCGTGTCGGGGGAAGCCCGCCTGCCTGTCTTCTATGACAGCTCTCGGTGTCTCCCCCCTATATCTCATCAGCTTGTAGACAGCGAGAATAAAGATGGCGGCCCGGCAGCTGATGGCTGGAACCGTACTTGGGGGAGACAGAGGAGCCCGGCCTGCAGCCTCCTGGAGATCCTCGCCTCCCCCCGGGCGCTGCACCGCCAGGCCGCCGCTGGTGTAGACGGGCCGCGCTGTAGTCATGGCAACCACGCCGGCCCCGCATCCCCTGCGTTGGTGGTAATCCTATGTATTTGTGCCGGGTCCTCCCTGCTTCCATCATAAGAGGATCGGAGGATTCCTGGCAGATCCCCGAGGCTGGGGTTACTACAGGCGGCAGCGGCCAGTGTGATTCCCATGCACGGGGGATTCCTGGACGTGTTATTATTGGTAATCCTACAGAGACTGGGGGGAGGGGATATTGACAGATTCCAGGGAGTACAGCTGCTTTCCCCTCGTGGACGGATACATCACTGCATTGATTTACAGCCTGTCACCGAGGCTGGGAGAGGAGAAGGGGGACTCTCATCACCAGAGACACCCAGCACACTCCTCTCTAGTCATACCGGGGACTTTCTCAGTTAACATTCTTCACCCAATTTATTTATTTTTAGACCTGTATGGAGATCTTTGTGTCTTAGGGTTTGTTTACATCGCAGCCATGCCTGCGTTCCCATTACATTTATTGGAACAATTTTGTACATTTATTTTAAGTTTTTTTTTTCCTTTTTTTACTAGGGTCACATGATGAATCGCAGAGGAATGTGCACCACAATCTTGTGCAAGTCACGTGATTCAGCGCCGTGCAATTTTAGTCCATTTATTTTGAATGGGCTGAAGTCGCACACCAGCGTACAGAAATGCATTGCAACCGAATCACGTAGTAGTTTTGTACCATGCAATTCGGTGCAGTCAAACAGACCAGGATTGATTTACTAAAGGAAGTTATATAGTGCACTGCAAGTGCAGTTGCTCCAGAGCTGAGTAAATGAGGTAAATCTTCACTTTGTAAAGAATACGCAATCACATGCAAGAAAAATAAAAACACAGCATTTTTGCTCGCATGTGATAGGACGATAGAAATCAGCAGAGTTTCCCTTTATTGCGGATCTAGATCTCAGATCAAGAGCAACTGCACTTGCAGTGCACAGACTATTTGCCTTTAGTAAATGAACCCCACTGTTTGTGAACTGTATTTGGGGTGTCGGTAATATTGCACTGACATCTGGCTGCAAATGGCAATTCCGGTGTGTTGTGATCGCGGTATGGGAAATGCGCGGATCGCAGGTTTTGCACTCTGCGTTCTAGTGTGAATCGGGGCTAGGTTGTAAGTGAAGAAATTGTCAGACTTGGTGCTCAGAAATGGACACTGTCGCTCTAGGTGTGATCCCATGGACCTTTCACAACCAGAAGAGAAATGGTGGTGCAGCCCTCCTCAGACTGGGGAAATCCAACACTGCACAAAACATGAAAACAAAGAGGGCGCAAACCCTGGCACATTACCGGAAAACAATTTATTGAAAAATTTGAGACAAAGGTAATACTCACAAAACCTTTGCTCTGAGGAGGGGGACAGGGTCCCCAAAACACGTCCGCAACTAACACTAATACCATCTTGTCTCCGGTTGGAGGTGGAGAGCTGTCCACATTGTGTGCTTTTGCAACTACATGCCAAAAGCTCACTTACATAGTTACATAGTTCGTCTGGCTGAAAAAAGAGAAAAGTCTATCCAGTTCAACCATACAAAAAAAAGTTACAATCCTATATCCACAGTTGATCCAGAGGAAGGCAAAAAAACCCCTTCCTGATTCCCCGAGAGGCAATCGGATATTCCCTGGATCAACTTTACCAATAATTGTTAGTATCCAGTTATATTCTGTGTATCTGGTTTGTGAGTATTACCTTTGTCTCTTATTTTCCAGTAAATAGTTTTAAGGCATTTGCGCCCTCTGTTTTCATTTGCTTGTGCAGGGCTAGGTTGTGTTTACATGCATTTGCAGGGTATTTCAGTGTGGAAAATGCAACATGCTGTACTTTTTGTAACACACATGAAAGCCTTTTTCCTGCATTTGTAGAGTGCTCATATTGCATCTAGTGTAAGGGCTTTTTTAGGGCATGTATGCACCACAATGCATGCATGCTGCCTTTTTTGTAAAGCATTGTAATGTGTTGGTGTGTAGTTTTCACACATTGATTTTTTTTGTTTTTAAAAATATACTTAAAGGCAGTCATAGTAGTGTGTTGTGATTTTGCACGTTTGTGTTCATTGCTCTGCGCTGAAAAATGTAGTGCTTGATGTACTTTTTTTAGCGCTGGGCAAATGCACCTCACTGGGTGAACTGGTTTTATAGGGGGAAATTCTTTATTGTCATGCACTGGAAATGCATTCTCAAACACACCCTTGTGCATTTGGTGTGAAGGAACCCTTATGCCACAATCTATGCGTTTACTGTGCAATTTTGCATGTGCATTTTCAGTGAATTTTTGGAATATTTTAAAAAATTTATTTAATTTTTTTTTTTTTTTTGTACTAAGCCTATTGGCTCTATTACACCACAATCTGCATTTACTGTGCATATCCAAGTGTGCGGTTTCAGTGCATTTACATGCACTTTCAGTGTGGTGGGGTTTTTTGTTTTTTTTTCCAGAATTTAGTTTTTGCGTATTTCAATTTATTGGAACAAAAAAAGTTGGGCTACCATTGGGTGGTAGGAGGTCATACCCAAGAAATTGTCACAGTACCATGTCCAAATTATGCATCAATATGTCAAAGAAATATCTCATGGACTTTTTAGGCACGTAAACTCGGTACACAAAAGATAAAATCAGGGGTTACTTTATTAACATGTTGCATCTAAAACATCTCAAACGTGCATTAAAAATTGCTTTGCACAATTGAAACACAGCATGTTTCCCCCCCATCAACCACAATATAGGCTGTTCCAATGGAAGTTAGATGGAGATGGTAGATAGTTTACTTCCTTCAGAAGGTGGGAAATGCCCAAGCTGTGTGGAAAACGGCCAACATCTTTTGCAACTGGAGTTGCTTCCTAGGGTTAGCTATGCATCTAAAAGATGAACGGATTTAAACCTTAATCATTGTAAAATTGAACAAAGGAGTATAAATACTGCCTGTCAGGCACTTACAAAGGTAGATAGTGTGTGTTGTGTAATAGAGGACTCCTCAATGCAGCAAACAAGGTCCCCCTGGCCAACCAGAGACAGGAACCCCAAATACTGGTTATGGGGGCGCATCAGTTCAGCAATAGGCAGACAGAGAACCCCACAGGGATCACAGGCATTCAGCAAAAAAATCGAAAAATCGGAGGTACAGGGCAACAATCGGCATCATAATAATCCAGCTAGCAAGGATTAGTGATGGAGGACAGCGTAGGACTATAAACGACCGAGAGAAAAAGATATTAAATTAGTAGTGCCTTGCTAAAGGCAACCCATCTATGGATATACAGTACTCCAAAATACTCAAAAGCGGGTTACCTCTGTAAAAAAAAAAAAAGCAACACGTTCCCTGTATAGGCCTAAAGGGCATATGTGGACAGCCATTATCCATAAAACAAAGGACTAGAAGGCTCTCAGCAGATTATCTCCACTATAAGGCATGAAAACCGATTGGCCTGAAAAACAAGGAATACCCCAAATTCAGAGACTCCCCTCTAATCATTCAACCCCCCCCCAGGAGGCATATAACCATCATCATTACAACTGCAAAAGCGCTTAATGTACCTACTACATTATAGTCAAAACGGAGACCCATATAGGAGCCACAGATTGCCCTCGTGGTGTTAGAGGAATCCCAGAGGGTTTGTCTGCCGACCTACGCCGCTTAAATGCTCCCTGACCGGGCGCACCAACGCCATCGGCGTGTGGTGTCATCCTGGCCTGGCCAGAGGGTCTGCGCACGTGCAATGTCCCCGCACGCAGAGCTTCACGCTGTGCAAGCAACGAGCCCAATGCTTCACCCGGAACACCGGCGCACACGGGGGGGGGGGGGGAGGATCCAAAAGGGGCCCACCACTCCCTATTGACATGGGCGACCGGGACCAGACCCACCCGATCGCCCCATCCACCAGGGGCCACGGAGGGGGGGGAAGGCCGGCCCACCGGTCACACACCCGAACAATAGGGCCTAGGGGCCAGAAGGCTCACCGACCACAGAAAGAAGTACAATATCACAACAACACCAATAAACAAAGTTGTACATGACAATAGCAAAAAGTAGGGCTCAATAAACAGATCAGTTATAAATATGATAGAGAAGGCTATGAAGTAATCCACAGACGTTGCAAGTGGCAATTCCACAGCAAAGCACATTGACAGCTGCTACCCAATCCAGGACCACCCACCAAAGTAGCATAACCACAAAAGGCTATTAACATAGAAAACCCCACAATCGGTGCATATCTATGTGTTCCATAATAAACATTTTGGTCATAGCAATTACAATGCTAGACATAACTTTCACATACGATGGAAGTCGTGTAACATGGCATAAGAAAGAAGTCAATAAACTTTTCGGTTAGAGAACCAATACCCGATACAATAGGTCTTCTCGGTGGGGTATGTATATTATGGATCTTGGGCAAGGAATAAAACGTAGCTTCTCTAGGGAATTGGGTAGTCAAAAAATCATGTGTGTCTTTATCAATTAGAGCATCAAGATAAGCCCTGTTAGTGAGATCTTTGTACTCCGTACTATATTGGTGAGTTTAGCTCGCTGGAATTTGTTTATACCATTGGGGGTTATTAAGGATTTTCAGGCACATCTGCTCATATTGATCTTATGACATAACAACAATATTACCCCCCTTATTGGATGGTTTAATAATTAGATTGGTTCTACGTTTTAGTCGATTTAAGGCTTGTCTATGTGCAAGCGTAATATTGGTATCCTTAACCTCTATGGTCATACGCTTCACCTCAATAATAGTTGCAACCAAAAATGCCCACACCCATGGATTAATAGTTAATTCAGGAACATTTTGAGATTTAGGTTTGAAGTGTGTAGGGAGAATTAAATGATCAATAACTTGAATAAAGTTACTTGCATTTTCAGTCTCAGTTGGGTCACTCATCCAGCAAAAGCGCAAGGTCCTAACATCTTGTGTTGTAAAATGTTTCATTTGTTCCAGAAGTTCTCTCTCATGTCTAGTTCTAGTTCTATCTGACTCAAATATATACTTGTAAGTTTTATTTATTGATTTTACTAAGTTTTACGCGCAATTCCATGTGTTCTTCCACATTTGCAGTGTATTTATTTGCATTTGCAATGCGCTTTAATGCAGAAAAATGCAGTGTTCTATACTTTGTTTTTAAACACATTGGTGTAAACTAGGCTCATTGGAATACATTCATTTTCTTGCATATGTGTTTGTACTGCGTTTATGCCACCTTAAAAAATGCACCTATTTGGTGTCAGTGAGCCCAAAGGCAGAATTGTATGTTTGAATGCTCATGGTGCTTTACCTTGTTATAGCGTTTCCCAAGCTTTTAGGAGATGCTCTCCATACAAGTATTCAGACTGTTATCTGTGGTGTATGCGCTGTCCAAATTACTTGTCTGGGTGATACATAATCCTAGCTGGAAAACAAATGCTTATTTACACACTGGGGGAATTTATAGGAACTGGAGCAACTAAACATAGAAGCAAATCAGATTCTATCTTTAATTTTCCTAGCTTAAAGTGGAACTTTTCTTTTTTAGTTTTGGATAGATCGGAGGGGGGATTTAATACCTGTCAGGTTTTTATTGCTGTCTGTGCCCCTGTCACTAAGATTCACCCTCTATGGCTACGTTCACACTAGCGTTGTGTTCAGGCGGCAGAGAGGCGTTTGGGAAGCGTTTTTACCACTTCCCAAACGCCTCGGACAATTCTGCACATTGCAGCACATGGTGCTGTTCTAACTGGAGCGTTAGCGTTGCGGCAAAACGGATGCCTCTGGTCGAGTCAGGAGGCGTTGAAGCCTCCTATTCTAGTCTATGGTGCCGCTTCGCAAACGCCTGGCCGGCGTTTGAGGTGCGGTTGCGACGCGGTAACACCATTCAAACTTTATTATAGGCGTTTGTGGGGCGTTTTAACGCTCGGCAACTGCCGCTTAACCGCGCATGCGGCGTTTGCGGAGCGTTTGCAGAGCGTTAAAAAAACGCTCCGCAAACGCCGGACAAACGCTATAGGTGCGTTTGGCAAGCGTTGGTAAAACAGTCAAGTGTGAACGAGCCCTGTTTGTCATGTTTTTTGTAATCACTGAATGTGAAAGAAAATCACACATTTTGAGCTGTCACCAGAACAAAAAGGGCAAATCATCCAATGGGGACACTAGTCCTGATGGCAACCCAGGATATCCTCACTTTGGAAGTATTTCTGCTTATATCCTGTTTCATTACAGGACAGAAAGTGAAGGAAAATCTCCCCAATGGGAAACAGATGGGAACAAAAAAATAACTGGAAAGGTTTGTAACCTTCCATTACTCTATCCAACATTAAAAAGTTTGGTCTATAGCTGTGGCTGAGCTGTGTTTTTACCATTTCTCCTTATGCTCCAGAGCCAGTGGACCCACAACTGCCATTCTTTTCAATGCCGTGCATCAAAAATTATCCACGCTGTCACATTCAGCGTGCAGTAATGCCTGTTAAGTGCAACTTACTCATCAAATGTATGCATGCGTTTGCTGTGCACTGGTGCAGGGATTAAGTGGATTAATACAGGTGGTACAACACCTCCTCAAATGCCCTCTGTAGAGTGATCCAAACGCATATAGCACTTCAGAAGAGCAGTGCTAGTGTAAACTAACCCTTAGACCAGTGGTCTCCAAACTGTGGCCCGGGGGCCAGACGCGTTCCTTTGCTTGCTTTTATCTAGCCCTCGGAGCACTATTCCTCCCACTGACACCAATGATGGGACACTATTCCTCCCACTGACACCAATGATGGGACACTATTCCTCCCACTGATACCAATGATGCGGCACTATTCCTTTCACTGACAGCAATGATGGGGCACTATTCCTCCCACTGATACCAATGATGGGACACTATTCCTCCCACTGATACCAATGATGCGGCACTATTCCTCCCACTGACACCAATGATGGGGCACTATTCCTCCCACTGATACCAATATGGGACACTATTTCTCCCACTGATACCAATGATGGGACGCTATTCCTCCCACTGATACCAATGATGGGACGCTATTCCTCCCACTGATACCAATGATGGGACACTGTTCCTCCCACTGACACCAATGATTGGACACTATTCCTCTCACTGACATGAATGATGGGGCACTATTCCTCCCACTGATACCAATGGTGGGACACTGTTCCTCCCACTGACACCAATGATTGGACACTATTCCTCTCACTGACATGAATGATGGGGCACTATTCCTCCCACTGATACCAATGATGGGGCACTATTCCTCTCACTGACATCAATGATGGGGCACTATTCCTCTCACTGACATCAATGATGGGGCACTATTCCTTTCACTGACATCAATGATGGGGCACTATTCCTTTCACTGACATCAATGATGGGGCACTATTCCTTTCACTGACATCAATGATGGGGCACTATTCCTTTCACTGACATCAATGATGGGGCACTATTCCTCCCACTGACATCAATGATGGGGCACTACTCCTCTCGCTGACATCAATGATGGGGCACTATTCCTCTCGCAGCCATCGGTGATGGGGCACTGTTCCTCCCGCAGCCATCAATGATGGGGCACTATTCCTCACACTGACACTAATGATGGAGTTCTATTCCACACACTGACATCAATGATGGAGTTCTATTCCACACACTGACATCAATGATGGGGCACTATTCCTCTCACTGACATCAATGATGAGGCACTATTCCACACACTGACATCAATGATGGGGCACTATTCCTCTCACTGACATCAATGATGGGGCACTATTCCTCTCACTGACATCAGTGATGGGGCACTGTTCCTCTCGCAGCCATCAATGATGGGGTACTGTTCCTCTCGCAGCCATCAATGATGGGGCACTGTTCCTCTCGCAGCCATCAATGATGGGGCACTGTTCCTCCCGCAGCCATCGGTGATGGGGCACTGTTCCTCCCGCAGCCATCGGTGATGGGGCACTGTTCCTCCCGCAGCCATCGGTGATGGGGCACTGTTCCTCCCACTGACACTGATGATGGTGCACTGTTCCTCCCACTAACACCAACAATGGGGCTTTATTGTTCCCATTAATGCCAATGGTGGAGCATTTTTACTCCCATTAACGCTTCTCCTTACGTTGGCCATTGTCTGGCCCCCTCAAAATCTGAAGGACAGTAAACTGGCCCCTTGTTTAGAAAGTTTGGAGACCCCTGCCTTAGACAGCACAGGAACAAGTATCCCCATAAGAAGATTTCCCCTTTATTCCTGTTTTGGTGGCAACTCACAATTTTGAAAATACCGTCCTTTCTGTTCCTGATGACATTTGTGATCAGTTCTGCCTTTATTGCAAATTGAATGGAATGTTTAAGGTTTGTCCTCATATTACATAGGTTTGGTAAATGTACAGAAGATTGTACAGAGGTTGTACAATAAGATTGTATAGGGTGTGGCCAGCTTTAGAGAGCCAATCTCCCGAACAGGGACACGGCAATAAAGACCTTCCAGGTGTTCTAACCCCTTACTGCTCTATCCAAACCCCCTAAAAGTGCTTGGCCTTTAGTCATACTTCAACAAAGTTTGATGTAAAAATGCATACACTTGAAATATCCATTTATAGTATATGCATTGAAGTTACATTTGTTTAATGCTAGGTTTGTGTCTAAGCTTTTTTTGGTTTGTTTTGGTTAGAGTGTGTGTGGGGGGGGGGCGGGGTTGCATCCTCTGAGGGTTTTAGGGCAGGTTCACCCCATGCCTGCATAGAATCGCACAGGAATGTGCCGTGTTTTTTTGTTTGATTTATGTGCGGTGGGACTGCAGCCCTTTATTTTGAATGGGCTAAAATCGCACTGCACCGCACCAAAAGTAATACATTTACTGCTTTTAGAAATGCACTGCAAATGAATTGCGTGGTATTTTGTACCATTCTATCTGGTGCGGGCAAACGCATCGTGTTTGCAACCTGCGTTTGGTGTGTCATTAACTTATTATTGACACCCGCTGCAGATCACAATTGGATTGCATTTTGAATGCGGAGTGATTCTTAAAGGAATGTTCCTGTGCAGGCATGGTGTGAACCGGTCCTTACTCTGTGTCCTAGTGATCATTGTCATTGGGCCTGAAAGTGAGGGAAAATCCAAATGGGGACACGTGTTCTGTTGACATCTGAGAGAGGATTACTTGACTTTTCCTCACTTTTGTTGTTCCGTAGGACAGAAAGTGAAGGAATGGTTTTCAAGTGGGACATGCATGGGAAAACAAAAGAATTTTATACTTTACTTAAACTGTTGTATCTAGCGCTCATTTTTCATCTACAAAGTGACTCTCTGGTAAAAATTATACACATTGTTAAAGCATTGCTGACATGGATATTTTGTCAGAATATTTTGGCAATTTAACAACTAAATCAGACACTTTTTTTCTGTACATACAGCATATAAGCTACAACATTATGTAAATGTCTCTTATGGTGCATTGGCCTTTGTCAGAGATGTAGAAGTTCCGTTCCTTATTTTTTTTAAACACAATGGTGGGCACTGTGGGGATACTGAAAGCAGTAGTAAACTGCAAAAAAGAAAACTTAGGACTCTGCAGGACAATGTCATAATGTGCTTGTGTGCATTGCATACTAGCCCATTATGACAGACTTATTTTAAATTGAAGCCCTCCAGAGGCATGGTGTCAACGCTTCCATCTTCACCTGGTCTTCTGGGTTCACGGGCCCCAGTCATTTACCGAGCCGCGATGACGTCATGGCCACGCCACAGCTCCCTCAGTGGATGGCATGCTGTCCGTTGAGCGCTCAGTGCGTATGTTGCGGTGATGTCACCAGCTGCTACTAAGTACATATCCCTTAAACAGTGCACATTTGGAAGATATTTACTGTACCTACATGTATAGCCTTATAGGCTTACCTGTATAAATAAAAAACTGACTTTACTGTTACTTTAACCACCTCATGCCCATCCTATAGTCCAATGACGGGCGCAAGGTGGCTCTCTCGTTCTGGGAGGACGTCCTATGACGTCCTCCCTCTCTTACCGCGCATGCACGGCCGCGGGAGTGCGCCACGCGGCGATCGCTGTTGATCGGTGTTCCTGGGACACAGATCATCATCGATCGTGGCAAGGAGCTGGTTGGCTGCGTTTTTTTATGTGACAGGCTGTGATCAATCACAGCCTGTCATAAGTGTACACAAATAGCGGTAACTCACTGTTACCAGCTTCCCCGCGGCGATCGCTGTTGGTCTGTGCTGCTGGGACACAGATCATCCTCATCAGTCCTGGCAAGCAGCGGTTGGCTGGAGTTTTTTCCATGTGACAGGCTGTGATCAATCACAGCCTGTCATAAGTATAAACACAGAGCGGTAACTCACTGTTACCAGCTTCCTCTCCTCACACACAGATCTTGTGTGAGGAGAGGAATCTTCTAATAGTGAGCTACCGTTTTTTTACAGTGCATACAGAGATCACAGCCCCTGTCACAGTGCCCATCCGTGTACCTGTCACCATCAGTGTACCTTTCATCCATCAGTGCTCATCAGTGTACCCGTCGCCCATCAGTGTACCCGTCGCCCATCAGTGAACCCGTCGCCCATCAGTGAACCCGTCGCCCATCAGTGTACCTGTCACCCATCAGTGCACTTGTTACTGATCAGTGCTCCTGTCGCCCATCAGTTCTCATCAGTATTGCTCCTGTCGCCCATCAGTGCACCTGTCGCCTATCAGTGTACCCATTGCCCATCGGTGTACCTGTCGCCCAACCAGCAGTGTACCCGTCGCCCATCAGTGCTCATCAGCAGCTGTCGCCCATCAGTGCTCCTGTCGCCCATCAGTTCTCATCAGTATTGCTCCTGTCGCCCATCAGTGCACCTGTCGCCTATCAGTGTACCCATTGCCCATCGGTGTACCTGTCGCCCAACCAGCAGTGTACCCGTCACCCATCAGTGCTCATCAGCACCTGTCACCCATCAGTGCACCTGTCACCCAGCAGTGTACCCGTCACCCATCAGAGTACCTGTCGCACATCAGTGCTCATCAGCAGCGCATCTGTCACCCAGCAGTGCACCTGTCACCCATTAGACATTCCAAATACCTTGGAATGTCTACTTTCCAAAAAGGGGTCATTTGGGGGGTATTTGTACTGTCCTGGCTTGTTAGTGTCTCAAGAAATGAGAGAGGACATCAGTACATCAGGTGGGATCAATTTTCAATGATTGGTATCATAGCTTGTAGACTCTATAACTTTCACAAAGACCAAATAATATACACAGATTTAAGTTATTTTTACCAACGAAATGTAGCAGTATAAAATATGCCAAAATTTATGAAGAAAAATTACTTATTTGCAAAATTTTACAACAGAAACAAAGAAAAATTAGTTTTTTTCATTTTTTTGGTCGTTTTTTCATTTCTAGCGCAAAAAATAAAAAACCCAGTGCTGATTAAATACCACCAAAAGAAAGCTCTATTTGTGTGAAAAAAAGGACAAACATTTCATATGGGTACATTGTGGCATGACTGAGTAATTATCAGTCAAAGTGCGACAGCACTGAAAGCTGAAAGTTGGCCTGGGCAGGAAGGGGGTAGAAGTGCCCTGTGGGCGAGTGGTTAAGTGATGTCTACTGTTTACTAATATCAGCGATGGTTCTTGTTTCATATTGGATGTTAGAAAAATGAGAAGCACTTTTTGTCAGTCACGTTTTCAAAATAAATATTTCAGGACTTTATATGTACCCAACAATGAAAGATGATATCCATACTCCTTTAAATAGGAAATACAAAAACATCGTCAGTTAAGGGCCATGGAAATACAAAAAGTTTTAAATTACGACTCCTACTTTGGAGTTCTACAAATGGTAATGCTATTTTTGTACTGCAGCTGCTAAAAATAGCATTTGGTTTTCTGTCTGGTGGAAGTAGCTGCAGACCTTTTAGTACATAGCATCACAGTGAACTTTGTACTCAGTATCAACTTTTAATTGTTTTATTAAAGCTACATTCACATAAGCCTCTTACATCTGTTTCATTTAAAGGGGAACTCTAGCCACAGAGATTTATTTAAATTCGTAATGTAAAAAAAGCCCTGTGACCCGTTAGTGTGCCAGAAACTGCTGCCAAACTGCCAGCACTGCGTTTATGAGAGATGTGGCTTTCATACCGTATAGGATTCGTGTTGTTTACCCATACTTTCTTCTCCCCCTGTCAGTTCACAGAGTGCCTTGTATTCTGCAAACAGAATACAAGGCATTTTTCAAATGGACAAGGGGAGGAGAACGGGAGGGTAAATGGTAGGATCCCTTCACTGTATGAGGACCGCATGGTGTTGACAGTAGTATCCAGCACATTTCTGAGTGCACTATAGTGTAAACAGAGGCAATATGAACCTTTTACACCCCATTACATAGTTTTCTTTAAGAATTTATGTAGATCTATGTGGCTGTAGTGCTTTAAATTCTGAAAAATTGATCTGTGACGTATAAGCAAATGTTATACTTTCCAGATCACTTTCTCCTGTGTTTAAATATACCTTTACAGACCATTCAGAGTATTTAATCTGCTCCTGAATGCACAGAATTGTATTCTACAAATGCAAGTAACCTGAATGTGCTTCCAGTATATGTAAACAGTGTTAATTCAGCCATTTAGAATTATTACCTTCATTTAGAAATGCCCTATAAACACATATAACACCATCTAGATTAATGCGTGTGTGTAAAAAAAATGTTTTTCTTTTGTGTAGCATTAGGTAGGTGCCTAGTCATGTATCAGTGTGTATTTCCTCTGTTAATGTGTTTTGATGCATGTTTTTGTATTAATGTTTGAAGTGGATTGAGTTAACAGTCATTGACCGAAGGCGTGTAAATATCTGTTGCAAATGCATCTAAACACACATCTGCTTTTTCGTGTGCTAGCATAGACTTCTATGGGCCTCCCAATGCATTAAAATGCAGAAAAAAAAATGAAATTTTGAATTTGCTCGCCATTGCAGCTCTAAAATGAGAACAGACACTTATTGCATTGCAAAGTTTGCATTAAAGGATGCATTCACCTTTTAAAAAATAATAATAAATGCACATTTTTATTTTTTTTGCGGTAAAGAAAAGAAAATTGCATTTATTTATTTATTTTTTTTTAGAAGCCTGTAAAGCTTTCACCGGCAATCAGCATGTCATGGGTGCAGTGTCAGGCTCCTGCAGACTGTGTAGCTGTCTACCCATACCTGCGATACAGTCAGGCAGTTACTGAATGACAGGAAGATCAGTTTACTACCAGAGCGCTCATCAGTCTCCTGGTAGTTCATTGAGAACTACAAGCTTTCAACTGCAATGGATGGCGGTACTTGTAGACATTAATTCACAGAACTCTGCGGATGAATGACATGGTTGTGTGTAGTGGTGCACCGAGATGAAAATTCTGGTGCCGAAACCAATATCGAAAATTCAGAATGCATATGGCCGAAAACCCAACCGAAACGTCTGCAATTTTTTTTTTTTTGTATATTTTTCTACTTTTGTGTGTGTGTGTGTGTGTATGTATGTATATATATGTGTGTGTGTGTGTGTGTGTGTGTGTATGTATGTATATATATATATATATATATATGTGTATGTATGTATGTTTGTTTGTGAATATATATATATATATATATATATATATATATATATATATATAATTTTTTTTTTTTTCTTATGATTTTATTGCTGTCATTTTGGGGACCAATAGTCCCCTATGTGATAGCATATGAGTGACAGGTCCTCTTTGTAGGGGGGAGGGGGTGGGGAGCAGTGTGTGCAAGGAGGGGAGCAGTGTATACAGTGAGGGAGCAGTGTATATAGAGAGGCTCCCTCACTGGCTGTCACTATGTCAGCGCTGTTTTTTCACTATAGCTCACAAAATTAGCTGTCACTTTCCCTGGAGCTAAAAGAAACTGTTTCTTTTATATCCGCAAATAAACTAGAAGGAAACTTTGTTTCTTTTAACTGGCGGAAATAAACTAACAGGAAACTTTCTGTTTCTTTTAAATCAGGGAAATAAACTAAAAGGAAACTTTGTTTCTTTTAGCAGGGGGGAAAGTGACAGCTATTTCTGTGAGCTATAGTGCCTTTCTCAGCCCTCCCCCCCCCCCCCTCACATCTGCAGTACACACAGTCTCCTGTATCGGCTACATTTTTCCTATCTGTACAATGCCAATAGGGCTATTTTCGGCCAATAAGTTTTGTTGGCTGAAATTTCGGTGCATCCCTACTTATGTGGGCACAGCCCTGCATGGCCGTGCTCATTTTGAATTGTGACAGTGGGTGCGGGGAGAGGATCCTCAGCCTGGTGTCACAGGGAGGGGGGGGATCATGGGGAGAGGAGGCAGATGCATTACATGTTATACCCATATTTAGGGTGTAACATGTTCACAAAGGTGAGTTTATCCTTTAAATGCAAATCTATAATTGGGCTCTTATTTCTGACCATAGTTTCCCCTTCTATTAAACATTACCCACCATCTTTTAGCTTATCCCCCAGTTATGGTTTTTAGAAGACTAAACAAAATTCCCAAATTTGTGAAACCTGCAGTCATATGACACAATCACTCCTATGTCTTCCTTCTTTACTGAAGAGAATGTGGGTTCCCACATCATTACAGTGGGCACTTCCCTTCAGCAGTTTTCTCACAGGGACCTGAAGACTAGAGATAACATGATGAACTCACTACACTGGGCGGCAGCAAGACCAGTTAGCAGCTTTTTTTACTAAATTTTTTTTACTAGTATTGCCTTTCCCTTTTCCAGTCTGAGTGTTGCAGTACCAGGGGGGATTGTAAGAGACTGATACCAAGTCAAATTCAGGTACTTGCACTAGTTGCAAATCAAAAATACAGTGAGTGCTCACTTAAAAGCAGCCGTAAAAGAAAACAAGCATTCACCTTTATAAAGCACATTGGTCCGCTGTACAAATGTGCTGTGTTGTCTTCTGGATCCTGAAACCCGAGAGCACAGCAGAATCGGGGGAAGAGCTAGGTCCTATGACCTGTTTTTTGACTGGCTCTCCAAAAATCAGGTAACCTTCTCTGCTTCAAGCAGAGAAAGTTCAGTGTAGCTCAGCCAGCTAGATACCTTGACTCAATTTTTATGAATGGAATGGGCTACGGTGCACATAGCCAAGTGCAGTGTAATGGAGAGCAGATGTAATTTTTGCTTTCCGTTACAGATGAGCCCCAATTATTTAATTTGGAATATAGATTTAATTTGTGCCAAATCTATCTATATCTTTGAGTTCAGCTATAGGGTGGAATTATGAAGATTATAGGTAGATGGTTGAGGTGAGTTGATTGTTTAGGGTTTTAATTGTGTCTGGGCATGTTTTATCTCTTTGTAGCCCCACTGCAGGCTGCTGTTAAATTTACGGAAGTAGTAGGATCTCCCCCACCCTGCATAAGTTAAATGATCCTTTGGCTCGAGGGAATGAATTAAAGCCAAGTTCCACTCAAAAGCGTAAGCTCCGCTTATTTGCCCCAAACCCCCCCTCCACTGCCATATTTGGGACCTTTTGGGGGGAGGGGGGAGCAGATACCTGTTTATGAGCGGTACCTGCTCCCAATTCCGGCTCAGTTCACCACGGCGAAGTGAGCCAGAAGTTCAGCCCCCTCCTCCCTCCTGCAGTCTTTTGGGAACTTTCACAGGTCCCAGAAGTGTGCTGGACCAATTTGGAGGCGCAGCGCGACTTGTGCATGCGCAGTGGGCACCAGGCTGAAAAGCCACTAGCTGTCACAACCTGGTGCCTACATTTGAGATGCCGGCGCCATGGAGGAGAGGGCGAAGGGGAGAAGGGATGGCGTGGGTGAGAACATCGCTGGACCCCGGAACAGGTAAGTGTGTGTTTATTAAAGTCAGCAGCTACAGCACGATGCCCCATGCTGGACCAGGGTGGCCAGTGAGTTAAACATATGACCAGGCGCCTATAGTTTGTGTCACAGTATTACCCCTGGCTGAAAGCTCCCCCACTTTGGTGGAGAGGAGGATCTGTCATCGGAGCCTTACCCGCACACTCTAGCTGGATTGTTAAGTAGATGCCCTCTCCCTTCCATTTCTGGACGCAGTGTGGGGTGCGGGTACTCCCTTGGGTGGTTGGTCCTTAAGGGGTTCTCCCCTACCCCCCGCCTTTCCCGACCTCGTTGTGGTCTACCTCGTCAGCCCCCATCCCCCCCTTTCCCCCGGGACGTGGGGTTTTTGGCTGCTGTGCTGAGTATTGTGTCCTACCTGGGCTGAGCGCTTTGTCCCTGGGCCATGTAGTGGCAGGTCTGCAGGTGCTTTGGTGGTGCTTCTTGCCCCATGGAGAAGTGCCCTGCAGCAGTGAAGTAGCATAAGGTGTGGGTACTCCGGTGCCCCGGCTGACTGCCTGGTCCTCCGGCTGTGAGCTTCGGTGCTTGAGGGCTGCTGCCTGAAACTGGCACTCTCCCAATGCCCTCCCGCGGGTGGTATGTGGTCGAGCTGGCTGCAAATTTAGGCCGCAGCTTTGTGGCTTGCTTGGCAGGCTCCGGTGCCCCGCTATCTTGATTGTGGTCGTCCACCCTCTGCTGCTGACATCAACTGTTGTAACATTGATCGGCCGGGGGAGGACCCTGGGTGCACTGATGGTACAGTCCAAGTTTGCCCCCCTGCCTGTGCTTGGCCTCTATAGGATGCTTGCATGTGGCCTCAGCGGGCAGCCATTTTGTTGGTGGTGGTGGCTGTACCTGTGCTTATACACACAGCAGAGAAGAAAAAAACAAAACTAACGTCAGTCTGCCATGTCAGATCTCCCTGGTGACTCAGACCTATGGCAGGGAGCAGAGTTGAGGGGGTTATTGCTGACAGGGCTGTGCACACCTCTTTTGCCTAGGGCATCAACCCTATTAACCCCCTCCCTTCCTGATTCAGGCTTGGTTTCCCGGAGGTGTGCTGGGACTCCTGAAAGTGGATTAGTCACCTGGGCCTTGATGATGCCCCTACTGGTCTAGTCTGTTGGGTTTTTGCCTACCCTGCACACTTTGCCAGCTTGACACGGGCCTTGGGAATGTCCATGACAGTGTCTGTGGTCCCCAGGTGCTTGGGGTGCATTACCCCTTTGGCAAGCCCGCTGATGCAGTGGACTTCCTGTCCTGTGGTCTTCCGTGTTCCCCACTACTCCTCCTTCCTGGCTGCCTGGGTGTCCATGATGCCGGGAGTAGGGCTTCATCCTTTATGAAGGACTGTGGGACGGACTTTGGCCTGTGTTGGCTTTGACCCTGGTGTCCCCAACGCTTTTCACATAGACCAAGCTGTGGTGACCCGGCTGGAATACTGAACATGTAGATCAGGTGTGTGGTGGCTCTGGCGGACCAGTTTTGGTCCAGGGCCCGTATTGCATGCGTGGCACATCTGATACTACTGCTTCCCCTCTCCCCAAACTCTGCATTCACTGTGGTCCCTTGGTGGATATTGTGGCTCGAGTACTGGCTGCTAACCAGGTACCTGTGAGACCTGTCATTCCTGTTCTTCCAGATGTATATACTATGTGGTACTGCCTTGTACTGCATTCAGCTTCTCATGGCGTGCGTGGGTTCTTCTAACACTGACCACGGCGGGGATATCTTTGTGTTGGTAGTTTTGGGTTTTGTGTTCTCACTGCTTTGATGAGGTTTGGCCACAATATAGACTTTCCTTCTTATTTGCCTGGGGGCTACAAACTGGAACTTCATTGCCTTCTGCTGGTCAGGTTTTTTCCTCTAATTTGCGGCTCTCGCCAATACATCTGATGGCCCTGTGCGGGGCTGTGCAGGTTCTGCTCCTTCACAGAGGAATCGTGCTGGTGTCCAAGTTGGAGATGTCCTGGGGTTTTTTTTTTCCTCTGACCTGTACACAGTTCCCATGATGGACGGGGTTTTCCCCATCCTGGACTTAAAAGTCCTGAATGCTTTTTGTATGGGTTCACTAGTTGACTGGAATCCATTTGATCGGTAGTGGCCTCCTTTCACCGGGTTTTTTTTTTGGGGGGGGGGGGGTGGGTCAATAGACATCAAGGACTCATACCTACAAATTCCCCTCTGCATGGGACATCAGCGGGGATGTGCTTTAACAAGTGGTGGCACTGTCCTTTGGTTTGGTCTCTGCTCCCTGGGTGTTTACCAAATTATGACTCCAACCCCAATTCTTGCCTTGTTGCGACAACGGGATTGCAGTGCTTGGCTACCTGGACATCTTGCTTCTGCGGGTGGAGTCCTGCATGCCCCTGCTGGACAGTGGGGAGATCACTATGCATCCTTATAAGACTTCGTGTGCATTCCCACCCTCTGAAAGTCTGTGTTGCCCAATCCCAGTACTTGGAGTGTCTGGGGTACTGCTCGTTTCGGAGCAGGCCAGGGTATTTCACCTGTCAGATTGAACGACAGGACCTCTGGTAGCGGTCTGGCAGCTTTTTGAATTTCAAGCTTCCTGCATTGCGTTTTTCGCTGGCTGGACATGGGCCTGCTGGTGTCTATCTTTGTGCAGTTCCGGATATTCGGCTCCATGCGAGTACACAGCTGTAGGCAATCCTGTCCAAATGGAGTGGGTCTACGCTCCCTTGGATTTTACATTCACCTGGGGTGGTCAACGATGGCCTTTCTTCTGATAAATAACACATCATATTATAAAAACATATAAAAGTGCAAACAATAGCATAGTCCACATGATGTCACTAATGCTGTGCCCAGTCCAAAATATTCCAGTAGGTGGAGTGATGAAAGGATCATTAGGATCCTTGTTAACACATATATGGTGATATCCAAAATCGAATGTAGTGATATTCAAAACCGATATAGAGTTCATTGACGGACACAGCACCTCCCCTCCATGGCATTTTCTCCTTTGACACTGCTTGTGACTGAATGGAGGCCTATAGCAGAGAGGGGGTTTTATGCCCAGAGAGGACTACTCATAAGATGTTCCGAGTTTTTCTCTGCCTAGTGTCATACTCCTGTAGGTGGGGCTATTAAACCCTGTTTGGTAATTGATAAAGAAGAAGAGCCTGTCTCTGTCAATGAACTCGGAGAAAGAGATTTTACGGAGATTAACAAAATATCCCTTTTTTTTTTCTTCTGGCTATTGAATTGAATAAACACTGAAACCCTAAATGAGCCTAGCATTTGCAAGCATTGAGGCGCACCAAGTGGTTTTTTTTTTTTCTTGCCTGAACCCTCCTCTCCTGAACATGATTTCTGCCCGTGCTGTTTTTAGCTACAGTGTGTATGAGCCCTTTAGGGTCAGTGCACACTATAGAAACGCAGTCCAAATGCTTTCCAGATGCGTTTGTGATGTTTTCTGGTTCATTTTTTCCCCTCTCTTTTACTTCAATTTAAATAGGGACATGTGCGTTTTTGGTGTGTTCCAGTGTGTTTTTGATGCGTTTTACCACTTTCCAGTACAGTTCTGTGCAGGAAAAATGCAACCTGTTCTACTTGTTTTTTTTTATTTCCTGCAACTGGAACGCACTTAAACTGCAAGCACTGCTGTGAACTATGACATTGACAACCATATAACCTACTTTCTCTGCATTTTGGATGAAGAAAAAAAGCAACTGAAACGCATGTAGTGTGAACTGGCCCTTAGGATTACAATGCAGTCAGTTTTCAGCTCAGGCAGGAAGCAAGGATCACACTGGATTTCCAGGCAGATCAATAGGCATTTGTCTGTACTTGCAGTATTTTCATAGGGCTATAACATGGGTAAATATGTATTTACTGTAGAGATGTTCTGACTGTATCAGCCCCCCCCCCCCCAAGATGTCACATTTAGTCCTCATTCACACAGGCATACCTATCCATACACCCATGCAAAGGGCCCTCTTTACCTGCATGGTATGCACAGGTGTTCTGAAGTGGACCCAATTTCAGATATATATTTTCATATTCAGCGCATGCTGTGTTCACGGGCGTTCGCTTTTATAAGAACGTTGTGTACAGCAAGCTTACAAAGCTTTTAGTCAGCTTTAACCACTTGCCTACCAGGCACTTATACCCCCTTATTTACCAGGCCAATTTTCAGCTTTCAGTGCTGCTGCACTTTGATTGACAATTGCGCGGTCATGCAACATTGTACCCATATGAAATTTTGATCATTTTTTTCTCACAAATAGAGCTTTCTTTTGGTGGTATTTAATCGCCACTGGGCGCTTTACTTTTTGCGCTATAAATTAAAAAAGTGCAAAAAATTTGAAAAAAAAAAGTTTCTTTGTTTCTATTATAAAATTTTTCAAACAGGTATTTTTTCTCCTTCACTGATGTGCGTTGATGAGGCAGCACTGATAGGCGGCACTGATAGGCAGTACTAATGAGGTGGCACGGATAGGCGGCACTGATAGACAGCACTAATGAGGTGTCACGGATAGGCGGCACTAATATGCAGCACTGATAGGCGGCACTGATAGGTGACACTGATGATGGGTACTGATAGACGGCACTGACTGGCATCACTGCTGGGCACTGACTGGCGGCACTGACTGGCACAACCCCTGGGCACTGGTGGGTGGCACTGGTGGGTGGGCACAGGTGGGTGGCATTGGTGGGCACAGGTGGGTGGCATTGGTGGGCACAGGTGGGTGGCACTTCTGGGCACAGGTGTGTGACACTGCAGAGTGGCACAGGTGGTTGCACTGCTGGGCACAGGTGGGTGATCTGCTGGGCACAGGTGGGCGGAGCTAGTGGGCGCACTGCTGGGCACAGGTGGGCGGAACTTGCGGGTGGCACTGCTGGGCACCGATCATCAGGGCACTGATGATCGGTGCCGATCCCCGCTCTGACAACTGCCGGTTCTCGGCAGTACTTTCCTCACGATCTGACAGCGTGAGGAAAGTGCAGCCGAGAACCGGCACTTGCATTTCCCTCTGATCAGCGTGTCATTGGACACCGCTGATCACGTGGTAAAAGGCCGCTGTGATTGGCCTTTTACCACATCACGTGATCAGCTGTGTCCGTAGGACACAGCGATCACGGAGATCGCCGGGTGCGCGCCCCCTGGGGCGTGCAGGAGAGCGCGTTCTGGGAGGACGTCATATGACGTCCACTCGGAACTGGCCAGCCGCAGTGCAGCCGTCATTCGGCTATCTGCGGTCAGCAACTAGTTAAGTAGCTTTTTTTAATATGTTACAGTAGCCTTCAGCTCCAGTTTAGAAGTGTTCAGCACAAATCCCAATGGGAACACAGGTTGTCACTTAACCCCTTGACACTGCCTGTGCGCAGAAATGTGTCCTCGCAGAAGTGGGTCTTTGTCTGTGAGGCCACATATATACGTGTACTTGTCTTTAGGCTGGTAGTGATCTGCACAGCACGCTCTCAGCACAGAGACCAGGCTCTTACCAACAATCAGGACTCCAGACTCCTGATCACTGTGCTAGCTTGTAATTGGCTGTCACTGTGCAGCCTTCCACTGTGTTTTCTTTCTCTTCTGAATGGAGAGAAAGGTACATTGTATCTTCCTCTCCTTGCATGAGAGAAAGATGTAAACAAACAAAAGTGTGTTTAAAAAAAAAAAAAAGCAAAAAATGGCTAGATCAAGGTTTGAGCTAGGTTAGTGTTAGGGTCAAGGTAGGGGTCAAAGGTTAAGGTCAGTATGGGTAGTAGTTTTTTTTTTGGGGGGGGGGGGGTTAAAGCATTTCTTAAAATTAGTATTAAGGTCAGTGTGTTTTAGGTAGGGTAAAAAAAAAAATGTGCATTATTGTTTCTGGGCCTTACTACTGGTACAAACAACAAATAACATGCACTGTATAAGCAACAGCTTTAGCTGTCATGAATGAGTTACTCATTCATGAACAGCATGCTTTTGATTGTGATCTGTGCTTGGCCAAGCTAATCGCATGGTACAGGTAGCCAGGTACTATGTGATTACCGTGGGGTGATCACAGATCACAATAGTATTTAAGCTGTTTATGAAAAAAAAAAAACAAAACATTCATGACAGGTTGTTTACATTGTTATCATGTGATCACTGTGACCAATCATAGTAATCACATGACACCAGGTTACCAGTAACAGTTATCTGCTGTGTCCACATGAGGAGGGGGGGTGACAAGATGGGTGTGCAGCACGCTATTAAACAGATGCAGGCTCAATCACATGTGTGTGTGTGTGTGGGTATGTGTGTGTATGTATGTATATGTGTATGTATGTGTGTGTATGTATATATATATATATGTGTGTGTGTGTGATGATCCTTCACGTGTCGCTCCTGCCGCAGTAAAACTACTGTGCAGGAGCAGCAAGTGGTTAAGTCACTTGAAGAGATAACGTGTTTGGCTCTTTAGGTTATCTTTAAGAAATAAGGTGGAGTTCTGCACTTATATATTGTTTTGTAATTTCTTATATAAATTAGTGCAAAATGCATAAAACATGAGTCCCCTAAATGGGAATATAAACAATGCTAACAGTGTCACACACCACACTTAACCACATCCAATTATATACATATATAATGATAAGCCCCCAAATTGAAATAGCAAAAATAGTCCAAAATAATTAAACATTAACACTTGCTCCAACTGCAATTTGGTGCAATTGATGAGGTGTGTAGGTGATCACAGCAATAGTGTCAATCCTTAAGTGGCCAAAATGCCCCCTCACCTTCTTGCATTGACCATAAAGGCCAGCTCACTTTTGGGATCACACCGATCCTTCCAGGTATTAATTCCTCACAGGATCCCCCTCAATGTTGACATATGCTCCTCTCCTTTTAAAGCCTCCTCCAGACAGATATCAGCAAAACCGCTCTCCCATAAAGGATCATAATAAGACAAAAAGATCCTCCATAGTGTAATCTTGTTTAATTGATATAAAATATTCACATAACAATAATGCCCACTCACATTTCCTTCATCGCATGACCGCTTTCTACCTCATGCCATGGGTGTACTGCATGGGTAGTAAAAAGGTGTTCCAATATGGCGCCCACACCGGAAATGACGTCACCGCGTACCAGAAGTTCCTCCCCGCATACCGACGCATTACGTCACGCTAGTCACGTGACTTCATCAGGGTATCTGTGAGTGGGCATTATTGTTATGTGAATATTTTATATTAATTAAACAAGATTACACTATGGAGAATCTTTTTGTCTTATGATCCTTTATGGGAGAGCGGTTTTGCTGATATCTGTCTGGAGGAGGCTTTAAAAGGAGAGGTGCATATGCCACCATTGAGGAGGATCCTGTGAGGAATTCATACCTGGAAGGATCGGTGTGACATGTTACACCCTGAATATGTATGCAACATGTTCTGAAAGGTGAACTAATCCCTTAAGGAAATAATATTCTAAAGCCACACAGAAATTAGGAGATACTAAGGAGGAGACGTCCCCAAATTCTCAATGAACTACCTTGGTGCTGTGGAGCACCGTGGTAGTTCATTGAATTTTCCTGTCAGTATATCTGCTTGTCCGTAAATCCCGTTCAGGCAACCAGATATACTGACAGATCTGCAGGAGACCTGCATAACACACCAGTGATCTGCTGATCGCTGATGCAATGGTTTACAAGCTCCTGCAACAAAAAATAATAAATTTACTTTTTTTTTTTTACCTGCAAAAAAAAAATGTGCATTTATTATTTTTTGTATAAAGGTGGACTTATCCTTAGAAAAACAAAATGATCTTGGTTATAGTAAAAAGGGAAGTGGTGAATTGAACTGTAGTGGAAAAGGCAGCGGTATATTACATTCTTTACCATTCAACATTTCATTAAATGGATTGCAGAAATTCAGTGGCACAGTTTATTGTTTATGGTGTTGTGATGTAATCTATATAAATTCTTAGGTTGTTAAATGACTGAAAAGCACCTCAAAGTGCTCAGATCTTTTGAGCTTAATTAATTATTACAAAGGCAAGTACATTTTTTTTGTAGATTCATGATAGCTTAAATCAATTACAGAAATTTAAGACGTCATAAATATAACTATTAACAGGGCAAAGATTTTTTGCAATGAAAAATCAATAAATAGGCAGCAACAGAATGGTTATTCAATTAGTCCTTGTAGAACTTACTAAGCTTGTCTGCCTCCTAGTTTTGTTTAAAGCTCCTGTAGTGACATACTGTGAGGGAAATAAACAAATTTGAATAAAAGAAGATTCAGTCTGGTGTTAACACACATTGTGTTCTGCAGTGTGATTCATTTTGAATGCTACCTTAATGCACCTGCACTGCAGTGCACAGTAAAATACCATCTTTTGTTGTGGTGCACTGTGTTGCAGAGAAGCTGCTTAACTTTTTTTTTTCATGCAACTCATGTTACTGCAACTCACCAGGGCTTGTAGGTGTGGTTTGGCTGTTACTTTTGTTCCTGCTGCTGCTGTCAGTCATGAACTGAGCTGAGCTGCACTCTGTGTGGCTTGCTGTGGGGGCATTCTGCAGGTAGGAGGAGTCAGCGCTGAGCGGGGACCCCAGAAGAGGAGGATTGGGGCTGCCCTGTGCATAAAGCAGGTAAGTATAACATGTTTGTTATGTTAAAAAAAAATATCCTTTAGAATAACTGATATGGACTGGGTAATGTGCTGGGAATGTAAGGATGCCCCTTGTTTGATGGAAATGAAAATTATCAACCTACAAAGGACTGAATTCAAAGACACCCCGAAAATCAAAGTGAAAAAATGATACATCAGGCTAGTCCATTTTGCTGAAATTTCATTGCAGCAACTCAAAATGGTATTCAGTAGTTTGTATGGTCCCCACGTGCTTGTATGCATTCCTGAGAACATCGGGGCATGCTCCTAATGTGACAGCGGATGGTGTCCTGAGGGATTTCCTCCATGATCTGGACCAGGGCATCACTGAGCTCCTGGACAGTCTGAGGTGCAACCTGGCGGTGTCGGATAGATTAAAACATTATATCCCAGAGGTGTTGTATTGGATTTAGCTCAGGCGAGTGTGACTGCCATTCAATGATATCAATTCCTTCATCCTCCAGGAACTGTCTGCATACTCTCACCACATGAGGCCGGCATTGTCGTGCACCAGGAGGAACCCACTGCTCCAGCATAGGGTCTGACAGTGGGTCCAAGGATTTCATCCCTTATGGCAGTCAGGGTGCCATTGTCTAGCCTGTAGAGGTCTGTGCATCCCTCCATGGATATGTCTCCCCAGACCATCACTGACCCACCACCAAAATGGTCATGCTGAATGATGTTACAGGCAGCACAACATTCTCCACGGCTTCTCCAGACCTTTTCACGTCTGTCACATGTGCTCAGGGTCAACCTGTTCTCATCTGTGAAAAGCACAGGGTGCCAGTGGCAGACCCACCAATTCTGGTGTTCAATGGCAAATTCCAATCAAGCTTTATGGTGCCAGGCAGTGAGCACGAGAGGACGGCGGGCCCCCAGGGCACCCTCATGAAGTCTGTTTCTGATAGTTTGGTCAAAAACATTCACACCAGTGGCCTGCTGGAGGTCATTTTGTAGGGCACTGGCAGCGCTCATCCTGTTCCTCCAAAGGAGCAGATACCGGTCCTGCTGATGGGTTAAGGAACTTCTGCGGCCCTGTCCAACTGTCCTAGAGAAACTGCCTGTCTCCTGGAATCTCCTCCATGTTCTTGAGACTATGCTGGGAAACACAGTAAACCTTCTGGCAATGGCACGTATTGATGTGCCATCCTGGAGGAGTTGGACTGCCTGTGCAACCTTTGTAGGGTCCAGGTATCCCCTCATGCTACCAGTAGTGACCCTGACCCTAGCCAAATGCAAAACTATTGAAAAACAGTCAGAAAAGATGAGTAGGGTAAAAATGTCAGTGGCCTCCACCTATAAAACCATTCCTGTTTTGGGGGTCGTCTCATTGTTGCCCATCTAGTGCACCTGTTGTTAATTTAATTAACACCAAAGCAGCTGAAACTGATTAAAAACCCTCTCTGCTACTTAACTGACCAGATCAATATCCCTGGAGTTTAATTGACTTGATGCTATATTCTGATTAAAAAGTGTGTGAGAGAGAGAGACTATATTGGCAAAAGTATTGGGACACCCCTCCAAATCATTGGATTCAGGTGTTCCAATTACCTCCATGGCCACAGTGTATAGAATCAAGCACCTAGGCATGCAGACTGCTTCTACAAGTATTTTTGAAAGAATGGGTTGTTCTCAGGAGCTCTGTGAATTCAAGCGTGGTACCGTGATAGGTTGCCACCTGTGCAACAAGTCCACCCGTGATATTTCCTTGCTACTAAATATTCCACGGTCAATTGACACTGATATTATAACAAATCAGAAGCAACAGGGAACAACAGAAACTCAGCCACAAAGTGGTAGGCCACGTAAAATGACAGAGCTGGGTCAGTGCATGCTGAAGCGCACAGTGTGCGGAAGTTGCCAACTGTCTGTAGAATCATTAGCTAAAGACCTCCAAACTTCATGTGGCCTTCAGATTGGCACAACAGTGCGTAGAGAACTTTATGGAATGTGTAATTGGAAATGGAGAACCTTATGGACTTTATAGGCACTACAAACAGTGATTCATAAAATGTAACACTTTGTTGAACATGCACAGAATAGTACATATTCATATAAAACAAAAATTGTTACAGAATATGCTCTAACCCTGCAACATATAAAAATATAATGAATGCAGATTGACATATCAATGGTTTCTCCCACACTGACAAAAAAATGCCGCAGACGCATTAATACCTAAGAAGGGATATATACACATATCGAACCAGATGGTAATAGAGCATTGTGATACCTCAAAATATGTACATCTGCGTAGAGGCGATGGAAGGAAGCGTCTGATACACCATGAAGGGCCAACCGATGGGGGGGGGATCTCAGTAACAGCGGAAGGGCAGGTCACCCGCCCTATGACAGTGTCTGGTACATAAAAATGATATGATGGATAGTAATATGATAATGGCCTCCTGACTAAGTGGTACCAATATAGGTTAAGAGATACCAATAACCTCCCCGCTACTGGCACATGGTGTGGCCACTAGTTGATATCCTGATATAAAGACACCTGAATCAGCCCTTCATGGGCCAATGTGGTATATAAAATTCTACATGACATATATAGGAAAGAAAAGCGAAATATATCAATTACATCTGTAGGACACAAAAGCATCACATGTCCCCAACTAGGACCTCATTAGATAAAGCAGCAGGTAAAGTGAGTATCATAAGAAGAGGTGATGGATCCCACTTACATGGAAAGTCAGGGAAACCCCCCTAATTTAAATACTATTTCCTCTAAGGAAGACTGTTGGTATAAAATAAGGTTTTACTGGTCAATAATCGTCCTCAAGCCAGTCCTGTAGTGATCTATAAAGAAATATATATATATGTATGATCACTTTGGGCCCATCTTATTGGTTAACGTTAATCTCAGACTCATTGAAGCAAATAGCAATACTACTGTACCTATATAGGAATATCCGATATATGCTGACCGCCAAGGTCTCAGGAGTGCCCAAAGACATAGAGCACTGCCTCCATGCAACATATACACCTCAGAATCACCCAGGAGTCCCAGACGCCATTGCCATGCCATCATGAGCCGCTAACCACCCCTACCCTATATAGGGATCCCAACCCAGGATGCCCGTGCCGTCAATGGCGGTTGACGTCACTGAGCCCGGCCGTATATGACCGTGTCTGCGCACTCGAGACTCCACCATGAAGATGGCAGAGAACACACACGCGACCACCGGTGGCCATATTCGACACCACTGCTGAAGGCAAGTGGCATCCATAAGCACAGGGAACACAGGGATCATGGTTGCGGTGCCACCAGCCTCCCAACGATCACAGGCCCCACAGCAGGGACCAGACGACCACACGCAGATGCAAACCACACAGTCCAAAAGGACAGCAAATCCATTACTATTAAAAAGGCTTCCAGAATCATTACAATGGCAACACTTTAATACATAGATACTGACACGACTATGTCACAGCCCCATACTTCATAATACAAAGAAATCTTAAACAGATACACAGTTACACACATATAAGTATAGCAATGATAGACAAAATATGGGAGCATAATAGTCAAAAACCTAAACATCACTAAATATAAGTTATAAAAATGGTTTAGAGGATAAGGTTTCATTGATGCCCGGTGGGCATGTGGCATTTAAACGTTCAACCCAAAACACTTCTTTCTGTAATATGCTTTTGTCCTAATTACCCCCTCTAGGATCTTTGGGAATAATTTCCAGTACCATGAATGAGATTATAGTAGTGTCAAATCTATGATAAAGGTCTAGATGCCTGCTAACTGGAGTGATAATTTTACCATTAGCTGAATAGTAAATATGATCACTCAATCTGAACCATAACTTCCTGATAGTCTTACCAACATAGAAGGCCCCGCATTTACAAATCATAAGGTATATCACACCTTCTGTATTGCAATCTGCACAAAATCTGAGATGAAAAGTCTCCACATTAGGTAGAATAAAAGATGTACTGGACTTGATCCAAGGACATAGATTACATTGCATTTAATCATCCCTCCAGAATGGGCTCAA
Organism: Staurois parvus; assembly: GCF_062004578.1. Classification (NCBI taxonomy): domain Eukaryota; kingdom Metazoa; phylum Chordata; class Amphibia; order Anura; family Ranidae; genus Staurois; species Staurois parvus. Next base: position 2,089,747 of record NW_028318690.1, read on the forward strand.
GTATGTATTAAGTGTGGTGTATAATGGCTCTTGGCGAATTTATCGCGTAAAGATGTAGCTTTTCTTAATACGATTTCAGGGTGATTGCTAATGTATTTCTTAACCTCCCTGGCGGTATTCCTGAGTGTAGCTCAGGGTAAAGTTTCAGTACCACAAGCGGTAACCCCGAGCTACACTTGGGAATACCTTGCGGTGCTGCTCCGGGATCTGTTCTTCACTTACCTTGTCCTGCACTCCCACGATGTCCCTCCTACAGTGTCCCTGGCAATGTCCTCCGGCGGATGCCGGCATCTGTCTTCTGGGTTCCGTCTCCTGCGATGTTGGAATGTACGGGAGACGGAACGGCGGGAAATTTTGAAAATGACAAAAAGTGACATTCACTAAATACACTAAAATCACATAGTAAAACATTACTGTATCAACCCATTTCACATACATTTTGTCCCTAGTGCTTTGTCCTGTGCCCTGCCTGCATTTTTACTGTTCTTTCTGCCCGGAAACTGAGAAACGTCCATGGCGTCCAAAAAGCGTCCCTTTAGGTCAAAAGCGGTTTTAGACCAGCTAGAGAACAGCGATAGTAAATCAGAACCACTTGTAGAATTGAGTGATAATGATTCGTGGGGAAATTCAACACTGAAAACGATTTTGCGACTTTGCTCAGTGATGTGCGAACTCGGCGCTATATTTCAAATTTCAGTGTTTTTGGTTTGATTATATTATTGAATTAAATTTATTATTATATTACTATTTTTTATGATTATTTATTAAATTATAATTTATGATTTCATGTTTCAAATTGTAACATACCCGGGATGTTTACTAGTCTCTTGTTCGGACAGATTTCAGTGAGTTATTCCTAAAAATTACAGGCCTACAATAAAAAAAAAATACATATTTCCATATCTGGATAGAGACAAGTACACACTCTAAAGGGATATGCTTTGTTCATCTTTCATATCTGAGGTTTACAGCAGCTTTAACTTTCAAATGGAGATCATGGATTAATGTGGAACTAAAGTCCGCTATACTTCTGCTCCAGCAGTACAGAGTCCATTTGGTCCCCCGATGACATTCTCTCCCTGGCTTTCTTCAGGTGCTAGTTTTTCCTGGGACAGGAGTTCAGTGTAAATATTAATGAAGACTGCGAGCAGGCAGGTAAGTTTATTTTATTACAGAAGAGACATTGTGGGGTTTATTTACTAAAGCTGGAGAGTCCAAAATCAGACTCCCTTCTGCATAGAAACCAATCAGCTTCTAACCTCAGCTTGTTCAATGAAGCTTTGGCAATGAAACCTGGAAGCTGATTGGTTTCTATGCAGAAGGGAGTCTGATTTTGGACTCTCCAGCTTTAGTAAATAAACCCCTGTATGTCTCTCCTGCAATAAAGAGCCTGTCTGCTTGCAATCTTTTTATCTATGGCTCACATTTAGGAGATATTTACAGTACCTGCAGGTAAGCCTTATTGTATGTACAACATAAACAGACTTTACTTTAAACTAACTTACTTTACTTTACAGTAGAACTAATTTTGGATAGCTTAAGGGAGGGTTATAACCCCTGTCGTTTTTTGCCATCTGCGCCCCAGACTACCTATCCCATAGCCAAAGTGTGAGGAAATCCCTCCAAACTGAGGGAATCCCTGGTTATTATAAGGGCCACCAGAGCTAGTGTTTCCCCTCTGTTCCTATTCTGGTGACAACCCAACATTTGGGAAAGTGCACCAAATTTGCAGGATATAATAGAAGTGTATGGCTAAGCTCAGGAAAGCTGCAGGTTCACTGCACTGCAGCCATGGTGTGGGAAATCCACAGCACATGAGTGTGAAAGCAGCCCTATACTATTATGCCCAGTGTATTGCTTCACAATGACCTGAAGACCTCTTCTTTCCTGCTGCTGACACCATTCTGGAGACCGCTACCCGGGATAAGAGGTGGAGTGCAGCTGGTATCACTCCGCATGGGACAGGAGCCAGCACTACAGTGGAGGCATCAGCTTTTCCAGCTCTTGCTCCCTACTACAGCTCCAACTATACAAGTAGTCAGAGCTGCATTGCACACTGTTTGATGCTCTGGGATGGGGGGTCAGCAAGCCCAAACTTTAATCTACCAGTCACCTGGCCGCAATTTACTGGTAGATCATGATCTATGGCTTGCTGACCCCCGGTTTATAGAATCTGGAAGTGTCCTGTTCAAGGTTTGCGTGAATATTACGGCAGTTTATTGTACCTAGTGGTGTGCTTCTTGGATCTGTTGTCTCCTTGCGATTGTTTCATAATATGTTGCCTAATGACCAGCAAAGATAGCTGTTAAGATCTGTAACTGTTGCTTGGGTAGATTGTGCTGTCAGCAGAGTATAGTATGTAAAGGAAAAAAAAACGAATCAAGTGCAAAGAGCAGATAACAAGAGTTCACAACACAAGGAAGACAAATTGTTTTGATGAGCACTGTTCGATATACACGTTTCACCAGAATGTTTATTTGTAGTGGCATTTGAGCTTGAATGGAATTTGCAAAGTATGATCAGCCATATTACAGCATGAAGTTATCTATTTAATGAGAAACTTCTGCTGTGATTTCTCTGTTTGAGTTGGCACCCCTGACTCTGACTTTTGAAAAAAGTATGTAGTCCGTAAATTGCAAACCACGAACTTATCTGGTCTTCACTTGTGTTAATTGGCCACTGTGGGGACTATGGAAGGTGATAATGAGCCTATACTTAGCACTTGTAACAATTGTTTTCTGTACAATTTCTGTGGACAATTCAGGATGTTTACCCTTTTCCTCCTGCAAGTGGTCACGATCTTTTATTTGTACATGTGCCAAAATCAGTTGAGTAAAAAAAATATTCTAGTGGTGCATTTATCATGTCTACCAGTTTGCCTTCACTGCTTTTTGTTGCCAGTTTCAATTAGCAATGCTCCTTACACCTTCATTTGCTGGAACATTTTGCCGTGTAAAATACATTTGTTTATGGGCCCATTGGCTGCGCATGCACATCTGCCACTTAAAAAAAGACAGCGTGTGTTCAGTTCCCTTAATAAAGTTGTACTCCAGCCAAAGCTGTTAATTTTCTTTTAAATAAATTAAGGGTTGAAAACTGTCAGGTTTTTATTGATATCCTTGCTGGGGAAATATTGTCACACTTTTTTTTTTTGGATTAATGTCAAAGTACCAGGAAATCCCATTTTAACCACTTGCCCTCCAGAGGATTTACCCCCCTTTCTGACCTGGCCGTTATGGCGCTGCGTTATTTTAACTGACAATTGCGCGGTCATGCCACGCTGCACCCAAATTAAATTTACATCCTTTTTTCCCACGAGTAGAGCATTCTTTTGGTGGTATTTGATCACATGTGCAGGTTTTTATTTTTTGCACTATACAAAAAAAAAAAGACCGATTTTGAGAAAAAAAAATATTTTTGACTTTTTGCTATTAAACATGTCCAGTAAAAAATTTTTAAATCAGATTTTATCATAAATTTATGCCAAAATGTATTCTGCATGTCTTTGCTAAACAAATCCCAATACATGTAAAGGAATTGGTTTACGTAAAAGTTATAGTGTTTACAAATGGCGGTATATATATATATACTGGAAATTTTTTTTTTTTAACTAGTAATGGTGGCAATCAGTGACTTATAGTGGGACAGCAGTGGGCATTCTGACACTGGGGGGAACTGACTTGGTATCACTGACATCCCCAGTGACACCAATACAGTGATCAGTGCTAAAAAAGCAATGACACTACTAATGGCACTGGGCAGGAAGGGGTTAACATGTGGGGTGATCAAAGGGTTAACTGTGTGCTGTTTTAAATACTGGGCTGTGTTTGTGCTTTACTGTAAGCACACTGCTTTTCATGGCTGTGCAAAGATATGCAAAGCAGTGTGCAGGAGCTGACGGGGGGGAAAACAGTTCAAACCAAGCCCCCCCTTCCCATCCTCGGAGATGCTCAGTGATCACCGTCTGGGACCCGGTGACATCACCCGAGTGACTCCGCCCCAGGTGACGACATTGATGTTGTTCACATGCGTGATGTCCTGGGGTGGTCCCGCCCCTTACATATTTAAGAACTGTCAAGCCAGCTCAGAGCAGAAGGCTGGCAGCCAGAGTCGGAAACGGAACCTTTTTTTTTTTTGTATTTCTTCTTTTTTTCAGGGCGGCGGCTTACATCATGATTGACGTTGCATCTAGTGCGGGGGACATTCTTTTAGATTTTTCTTTTATTAAAGGACTTGTCAAAGACCGTTTCCTGTATTTTTTTTTTTTTTTTTTTTATACACTACAGTTTTTGTTTTTTGTGAATGAGGATGGGGTACCATGTACTCCATCCTCATTCACATGGGGGGGCAGAGTTGTGGGGAAGAGGCCCTTGTCCCCATCAACATGCCTGCCCCAAAGCACCCCCCCATGTTGAAGGCGTGTGCGCTTGTTCGTCCCCCCCCCCCCCCTGTCCTGACCTGCAGGGCTGCATGCTCGGATAAGGGTCTGGTATGGATTTTGGGGGGGGACCCCCACGCCATTTTTTTTTTTTTGCATGGGAGTTCCCCTTAAAATCTATACCAGACCAAAAGGGCTTGGTATGGATGGGAGGAGGAACCCCACGCCTTTTTTAAATAATTTTTTAAATTGCCGGCAACTCTTTTACAGTCAGCTGTCAGTGGGGAACCCCGCTGACAGCTGAAACATTAACATATGGTTGTCACTACTAAAATACCGCATGAGTTAATAAAATAAGTCATGCGGTATTTTAGTAGCGTTTACTGTTTTTCTGACCTTCGGAATGGATTAATTGGTTTTCAGTGCATTCCTATGGGAAACAGTGTTGCGGTTTACGTATTTTTCGCTATACGAAAAGTCCTGCAGATCTAATAAATTTGTAAACTGAGGTATTACTGTACATACATACAGAGAATAGGTGCAGGTACTCCAATCTCTCCTGGACCACCCTTTGTCTCCACCCTCGATCTACCTCTGAGCACTGTCCCTTGTCTCCGCCCCCTATCCACTTCCTAGTACTGCTCCTTAGAGAATACAGAGCCAAATATCATTTTGTGGTGTAAAGTAATTTGAATGGAATTGATTAATGATAAAAGACCCCTCCTAGCTACAATAGATCCTTTCCAGCAACAATGGACTCCTGGCAACAATAGATCCCCCAGCAGCCAGCATCAACAGAGACCCCCCCCCCCCAACAGCATAAGAACCGTAGAGCAACAATAGATCCCCAGCAGACAGAATCAATAGACCCGTACCCCTTAACAGTAGATGCCCCCGAACAACATAAGAACCCCAGAGCAACAATAGATCTCTCACCAGCAACCCACCATTTGCACTACACCCTAGCTACAATAGATCTCCAGAAATCAACATCAGTAGACCCTCCAACACATCTCAGCCCCCTTTACCGTTACATGCATTCTGTGCTAAAGGTGCCAGAACTGCATTCCCCGTGGTTCCGGCTGAAAAAAACACACACAATGTATACTGTACACTGTATAACACAACACCAGTCCAGTCCTACCATTTTCAGATGAGTCTTATAGCAGCAAACACTCCCTTTGCCCACAAGTAATGGCAGAGTGTTGGAATATGAAAAAGGACCACATAGGTTACATTCACACCTACGATTAAGACAGGAGTGTCAGTTCCTTCAGCGGGTAATAGCTGTTCACCGCTCTACACAGCCAGCGACTACCTGCAGTGATTGCTGCTGAACACACACAAATTACAAGTCCACTATCATGAGATGGATAAGAAATATGACTGCTAGAACTTACACTGTCAAGGACAAATCCCCACCCTGTTGTTTTACACACCTATTCAGATCAGTGAAAGTTTCTCAGGAATTTCTGCACCAGGCCTCTGTACCCCAACTGTGTGAGGCCACCATCTGGTCCTGTTTTGGGCCTATTGGTGCAGTTCTGTTGGCCTGGTTGTTGCCTACCTTTCTCATTCATTTGCTTGGGGACAGTCCAGGGGTCTTTGAATACTTCGCCTGTATCCTGTACTATATGATTAAGACAACAGGAATTTTGACTTGCATGTTAACTTCATATCTTTGAGAACAGTACAAGACACAGTCCACCCCATTTCTTGGTTACTCTATATATATATATATATATATATATATATATATATAATGTATATGTGTATATATATATATATATATATATGTGTGTGTGTGTGTGTTTTGTACTGAAAATAGAAATGCTAAATAGTACAACTGATAATAGTAAAATCTTGTGCTGCATGTTTTTGTCATTTTAAATGACTACTAGATATAAAACAATGCTGACACATCACGGGTGTGGAAATTTTTTAAAAAAACTGCTTGTCCAGGGACTAAATTGGTGTCCCAATCTACTTGTCCCTCATGACAATCTACTTGTCCAGATAAAAAAACATACATTTTAACCAAAACCGTATTTAAATCTGATTTAAGTAATGTCTGGGGCTTTTAAAAGCAAAAGGGGCTTTATGGTGACTTAAATGTTTAATATTTTTAACATTACGCTGTTTATCTCCTCCGCACCTCCCTGCCTCTCTCCAGCACCGCACCCAGGGACTATCAGGGAGGGGAGAGACCTTGCAGTGTAATGAGCACCGATTGGGTGCTTGTCAGGAAAGGGGAGTGTCCAGCTTATCTTTTATCCAGTTTGCTGCCAGAGCTGTTTTTGTGTTATTTGCACACTTTTAAAAAAAATCAGTTTTACTCAAAACCCCCAAACATATATTTTCTGAAATCGGAGACCCTAGAGAATAAAATAGTGATAGTTCAAATGTTTTATGTCACAATATTATCAGAAAGGTCTAGGAAGCGCAAAATTTCAGTACAAGATACACTTAAGTTAATTTTAGGACACAAAAAGCAATAAATTATCCAATTTGTTTGTAAAATATAAAAGATGAGGTTGCATCAAGTAAATAGATATCCAACATGTCAAACCTTAAATTTGCATGCACTTTTGAAATGGCGACAGACTTCAGTACCCTATATTTTTTATAGGTGATACTTTTAAAGCCCCTTATAGGTCATCAGTTTAGTGTTATGGAAGAGGTCTGGTCCTAGAATTATTGCTCTCACTCTGGTGTGTGCTGTGATATGTAACATTGGTATCGCAATCTACGTTTTCATGTGTAGGTGTACCAGCGTGTGCTTTTACGTTTGTGCGTGCATATATGTGGGGGTGGGGGGCATTGAAAAATTTGGAGGGGGGGTTATATGCTTGGGTGTAACTTCCATTCAAAACATTTTTCTTAACTTTTTTTTTTTTTATCTCATAGGGGACAAAAAGTCCCCTACAGTGAAGGAAATAAGTATTTGATCCCCTGCTGATTTTGAATGTTTGCCCACTAACAAAGAAATGATCAGTCTAAAAATCGAATGGTAGGTGTATTGTAACACTGAGAGACAGAATAGCAACAAAAAATTCAACAGAAATGCATGTCTAACAAATTATACACTGATTTGCATGTTCATAAAGGAAATAAGTATTTGATCCCCTATCATTCAGCAGGATTTCTGGCTAAAAGGTGTCTTTCATACAAGCTGAGATTAAAAGCAGCCTCTTAAAGGGAGTGCTGCTAATCTTATTTTGTTACCTGTATAAAAGACACCTGTCCACAGGAGCAATCAGACAATCAGATTCCAAACTCTGCACCATGGCAAAGACCAAAGAGCTGTCCAAGGATGTCAGGGACAAGATTGTAGACCTACACAAGGCTGGACTGTGCTACCAAACTATCGCCAAGCAGCTTGGTGAGAAAGTGACAACAGTTGGTGCAATCATTTACATATGGAAGAAACACAAAACAACTGTCAGTCTCCTAGGTCTGGTGCACCATGCAAGATCTCACCTCGTGGACTGTCAATGATCATGAGAACAGTGAGGAATCATCCCAGAACAATACGTGAGGACCTTGTCAATGATCTCCAGGCAGCTGGGACCACAGTCACCAAGAAAACAATTGGTAACACACTACGCCGACAAGGATTGAAATCATGCAGTACCCGCAAGGTCCCTCTGCTCAAGAAAGCACATGTCCAGACCAGTATGAAGTTTGCCACTGAACATCTGAATGATGCAGAGGAGGAGAGGTTGAAAGTGTTGTGGTCAGATGAGACCAAAATCAAGATCTTTGGCATCAACTCAACTCGCCGTGTTTGGAGGAGGAGGAATGCTGCCTATGACCCCAAGAACACCATCCCAACTGTCAAACATGGTGGTGGAAACATTCTGCTTTGGGGGTGTTTTTCTGCTAAGGGGACAGGACAACTGCACCGCATCAAAGGGACGATGGATGGGGCAATGTACCATCAAATCTTGGGTGAGAACCTTCTTCCCTCAGCCAGGGCATTGAAAATGTGTCGTGGATGGGTGTTCCAGCATGACAATGACCCAAAAAACACGGCCAAGGCAACAAAGGAGTGGCTCAAGAAGAAGCACATTACAGTCCTGGAATGGCCTAGCCAGTCTCCAGACCTTAATCCGATTGAAAATCTGTGGAGGGAGCTGAAAGTTCGAGTTGCCCAATGTCAGCCACCAAACCTTAAACACTTGGAGAGGGTGTGCCCAGAGGAGTGGGCCAAAACCCTCCTGAGATGTGTGCAAACCTGGTGGCCAACTACAGGAAATGTCTGACCTCCGTGATTGCCAACATGGGATTTGCCACCAAGTACTAAGTCATGTTTTGTGAAGGGGATCAAATACTTATTTCCCTCATTAACATGCAAATCAGTGCATAATTTGTTAGATATGCATTTCATTTGAATTTTTTGTTGTTATTCTGTCTCTGCGTTACAATACACCTACCATTCGATTTTTAGACTGATCATTTCTTTGTGAGTGGGCAAACATTCAAAATCAGCAGGGGATCAAATACTTATTTCCTTCACTGTATGTGATGATTTTTTGGTGACGGGTTCTCTTTTTTGAGACATTCAGGGTCTAAAAGTCCCTGGATGTCTCCCCTTTGCTCCACTGAATGTAATGCAGTGCACATCTCAGCGCATTACATTCTTTCCTGGCTTCAGTGACCGGGAATGTGTCAAACGGGGACCCAAAAGTTATGTCACATCACTTCTGGGTCAGGAGAAGAGGGGAGGGGAGCGGATGTGTCCGCTCTCCTCCGTCCCCTATACCGCATCCTGCTAGCGAACACTGAGCCAGTCCCGGGCCCGCAGATGGGCAAGCGGAGCCCGGAACATATAATGGGCAGGGGGGAGAGGCTGACACTGTGGGCTGTGTGAAAGCCCGAATGATTCCACCTAACAGTTGAGCCCTGCTGCGGGCTAGTGGCAAAAATAAAAACTACTTGCCCGGGGCCTGAAACGTCATGCCTCTGGCATCGGGCGATAGGAATTGCACATCCCTGCACATCATATTTGTATTCAACTTGTTTATTTACATGTTCAGTGTGTTCTGTTTATACTTGTGTTCCAGTTTTGCCAAGTCAGTCATGAAAAAAAAGACACTAATTACATTTTATTTATTTGTAGCTGTTCCTTTTCCCCCAACACATCGGTTAACATCAGAAGAAGTATTTGACACTGATGGTAAGCCTAGAGTGGATGTTTTAAAGAACCACTTAATAAAAGAAGGTCGGGTAGATGAAGAAATTGCACTTAGGATCATCAATGAGGGTGCTGCCATTTTACGACGAGAGAAGACTATGATAGAAGTTGAAGCTCCCATTACAGGTAGGAGATAACCTTTAAAATGTATTTTTTTCTCAGAAAAGTAGAAATGTTCAATTTGAGCCTTTGCTTCCCTGCTCTTTTCTCCTTCATATAGCAGTGTCGATTTTTGTGCTCATGAACAATATGTTTGACTTGAAGGTCTATGAAGGCCCTGAGCCAGAAGCTTGTAGTAAATTGCACTTGATGAAGTTGCTTGGTGTCTCCATTTTCTCAGCTCATTTGTGTGAGCTATCTAGATATATACAGTGCCCAGTTTGTCCTGTAGTGTAACGGAAAGTTTTGAACTGTAGTCACTGTCAGCCATACATTACTTTTCTCACCTTAACCTTGGGATTCTAAGAGCATATGTTTAAAATGGACTCCTACTCAGGTTTCACATCAATGTTCATAAATACAGTAATATAAAGGACTTGGCATATTTTCCTTTCCTGGAGAAAATATTGTTCTGGGTTCTATTCAGTCCTGTTCACCTAACCAAAGCCTTAGAAATTTGGGCAAGATCTATTTTTTTCCTTCCCAGTAATTATGTTAACATTGCTAAAAAGTTGTGGGG